>NW_022589713.1:4801185-5091863 GCF_004348235.1 Phoca vitulina | reverse complement strand
ATGTAGCAGGAGGGGAAGAATGAAGGGGGGGAAATCGGAGGGGGAGAAGAACCATGAGAGACGATGGACTCTGAAAAACAAACTGAAGGTTCTAGAGGGGAGGGGGGTGGGAGGATGGGTTAGCCTGGTGATGGGTATTGAGGAGGGCACGTTCTGCATGGTGTTATGCACAAACAGTGAATCATGGAACACTATATCTAAAACTAATGATGTAATGTATGGGGATTAACATAACAATAAAAAATTAAAAAAAAAAAACATGTTATAAGATACTTTCAGTAGTTTAAGTCACTGTTATTCCCTATAATAAGTATTGATAAGTAGGAGTAGAAAAGAAAGCCTTCCAAATTTAGAACCTACCAAAACTTTCAGAGTTTGGGTTCCATAAACACTGATGCCTAGGAAATATAAGTTTGTTGTTCTAGGCTTTCCTAACTGCATTTGCTTGAGTTAAACATAAATTAATCAGAATTCTTGTATGCATATCTCTTGTTAATTTGGGGGTCTAAATGTACTCCTATGGCATAACTGAGGTTTTATTGACACTGTCGATGTATTCAATCATGTGTTTACTCATTCAAGAAATATTTACTGGGCACTATCTGATGTGCCTGAAACTGTGCCGGGTACTGGGATCCTGGGTACTGGGTACATCAGTGAACCAGACAGAGTGGTCTCTGTACTCATGAAAAAAAAACAACAGACAAAAGACAATGTATAAGTAAGCAAACAAAGACAGACTTAATTGTAAATTGTAATAAGTAAGCATGACGGAGAACAAGACCCTACCATTGACTGAATAACAAGTTAAAGTTCTTTTGAGATGGGAGTGTTTAAGAAGAGATCTGACCAACAAGAAGTAAAAAGTGATGCAGACATTAGGGGGAGAGATTATTCCTGGCAGATGGAACAGGGCACCAGAGATTCCAGAAGTGTTAATGGGGTTGGTACCTTTAAGAAGCAGAGGGAAGGGGTGCCTGGGTGGCTTATTGTTAAGTTTCTAACTCTTGGTTTCAGTCAGGTCATGATCTCAGGGTAGTGATCTCAGGGTCATGGGACGGAGCCCCAAATCAGGCTCCACATTTAGCGTGGACTCTGCTTAAGATTCTCTCTCCCTCTCCCTCTGCCCTTCCCCCCACCCCCACTTTCTCTTTCTCCCTCTCTCTCTCAAATAAAGAAGTACATCTTGAAGAAGAAGAAGAAGAAGGAGAAGGAGAAGAAGAAGAAGAAAGGGGAGGAGGAAGAGGAGGTGAGGGAAGGCCAGTGTGTCTGGAGCATTTTGAGCAAAAAGAATATGTATATATGACATGATGTTAAAGAATAGGCTGGTGGTCAGATCATGTAAATTCACATCAAGTCATTCTAAGGATTTGACATTTTGTCCCACGTGGAATTTCACATTTCTTCCCACAAGGAAGCTATCAAAGGACTTTGGACAAGGTAGACAATATAATCAGGTTTTATATTTTTTTAAAGGTTGTATGGAAAATGTATTGGTGGGAAACAAAACAAATACAAAGAAGAATTACAAGAATTCTGCAAATGTTACATATTCTTCTTTATTGGGAACAGGGAAATCAGGTGAAATTACTGCAGCTCTCTAGTGGAACAGTGAGAGCTGCTTGGGCTGGAGTGGTAGCCATGATAGTGCAGAGAGGTTGACAGGTATTTCGGACACAAAGAACAGGACATACTGAAAGACTGGAAGTGAATATGAGGAAAAAACAGGAATGACAGTTGACTCCCAGGATCTGGCTTGAGGAGAAGAAGAGGAAAGAGAGATCTTTCCAGAAGCTCTGGAAAGAGAGATCAAGAATTTAGTTTTGCAAAAGGGAACTAACACACGTGATCCATGCAACCTCCTGCAGCTTATATATCAAAATTGGAATAATGCAAAGATTAGCACGACCCCTTCACATGCTGGTGCACACATCTGTGAAGTATTGTATAATTTAAAAAACAAACAAACAAACTCATGCTCTTAAAAGGAAAAGTATAAAGAAAAAAACAAACTAAAATAAATAGCATTACTAAGAAAGACTAAAGGAGTAACATCAAGTATATTACCTTATACACTAAACACTAATTAATTCAAGTCCCTTACAGAAAGACAAGATGTCAAATTCGGTTTTAAAAAAAAAGTTACCTGTTATGTACAACAAACATACTTAATATGATAAATAAAGTTAGAAAATACAAGGATGATCAAAGAGATGCTAAGAAAAGCGAATAAAAAATCAGGAGTGGCAAATATTAGTCAAGGTGAAATATAAGGATAAAACACTAGGACAGAGAGACAATATGTTATGATACAAGGTGCAATCATGAAGGAAATACAGCAGCCACGAGTCTATGCATCAAACAACGTGACAACTACACTCATATAAAAAATAACTATTAGAAATATCTATCAAGAGAATATGATAAAATACTTTTGCGATGGAAGATTTTAATATACCTCTTTCAGCCTCTATCATATCTGGAAGATAAAAAAGGGAATGCCAATTAGTAATTAATAATTATATCAAAAGTGTTCAGATTATCTATGTTAAGACTCAGACGTGTCCACATGGCGACATCGGGTAGGCAGTTCAGGACTGAGAATAACACCTTTGTGACGCTTCTTCGACATATAGAGTTTCTATGGCCACTTATGTATTTACATGGTAGGTGATGATTTTTTACTAACAGATTAAAGACTGACATTTGTCTGACCAGGCCTTGCCGATTTTAGTTCCATTACAATGGGATGAAAGTTTTAAGACATTAAGAGATCATTTAAAAAGGGTTTTTCTTTTTACTCCTTTATTATCGAATCAAGAAAATCCCAAGCAATAAGCAGATATTACATGCACTCTTCACAGTCCTCTGGCAAAGGTGACATTTCTTCAAAGTCCAAGTACCCAGGACACCTAACCTCACCTAGCTTACTTGGTCCTTGGGCAAACACATAAAACTGCTTTGCTAACAGCCTGCAGACAGGCTTGCAGGCAGTTACCTAGCAATGACTTGAATGCGGTAATATGTTCTGACTTGTTTTATTACCTTTCCAGGGGCAGAAACCAAGACCCCAAGTGACATCCAATTATGATTCTTAATTCATTTGAGGCATGTTCAATGCTGACATCAAATCACAACATTCTTAACCTCACTTGGGTGCCAAAAGACAAGATTTTCTTCTATTCTCTAAAATAAACTTCAAGTAGCAAATATACATAATTGGCTAGACAAAGAGGAATTTCTCACAGGAATTTGCAATATGTGTAATTTGTCTTCTCTCCTTGTTAACAGTATGTATAATTTGTCTTGTGGGAAATGAATGGGAAAAGGGCACAGGGGTCTTTTTGCAACTTGGTTATTAGTCACAAGTTATTAATACCATATTCTTCCCAAGAGAGATGAGTAATGCCATAGCCCCATGATATCAGAGGCTCGGAAGGGACTCCCATAACATCGAGTACTGCAGGTAGAATAACATGAAGATACTGGTCATGGATGAAAGGGAAAGACTGATTAAAAATAATTCTAAGATGTTCTGAGAAAGTGCAGAATAAGGATCACCTTTAGGAAGAGAAATTAATTCAATTTAAAACAAATGGAATGTTTTTCCCAAATGTGAATATCCATCGAGTAGCTGGAAGTATGGGAGGTGTCCAGAAGACAGATTAACAGGGAGAGTTATTATTTGGGTTTAATTCACACAGAGGCAAGGATGTTTATGAGTGTTAACTGAGTGCCTTTTTAGAAAATGTATTTTTTTTTAAAGACTATTTTGGAGAGAGAGAGAACTCGGGTGAGGGAAGGGGCAGAGGGAGAGAAATTTCAAGGAGACTCCCTGCTGAGTGTGAAGCCCAACTTGAGGCTGGATCCCAGGACCCTGAGATCATGACCTGAGCTGAAACCAAGAGTCAGACGCTTAACCAACTGAGCCACCCAGGTGCCCCTAGAAAATGTATTTTCTAGTTATTGAAATTATTTAACTGATACTTTATTGTCTAAGTTTGTGTCTTAGAAAGAAAATATATAAATTGTAATAATCTTACTAAATACTTAAAACAAAATGTTTAAATAATCATTCCTGTTAGATGCTAGGTCATTCAGGTTGGTCAAAGAACCCTTGAAAATAAACCAAATTTTAAACTTACTTTTATTTTTATAGTATCTACATTTAAAATAATGTGTATGCATACACACATACACACGTTTAGGTAGAAATAATAGAAATAATATAAAAGTCTTTGCAAATATTTCTTAGGTTAAAGAAAAGATAACACAGGGAATTTTATGTAAAAGTGATGATTTGTTTATCAACTGTTCATTTCTAATTTTATTCAAAGAGTCTTGATCTCCCTGTCTGCCTCCATTCCTACATACGGTATCTACATCCCTGCCCTCTGCCCAGGAACACTACAAGAGACTAGAGCGACTGTGTGGTGTTCCACAAGGATAACAAAGGGCCAGAACTTCTCCCTGTCCTGCGGACTCCATCCTTCCCACTTCTCTTTCCACTTTTCCAGGCTCAGAATTCCTACCTAGTCTCTGAAAGAAGAAAAAACTGGTTCCACAAGTTTGCATCCTAGTGTCTCCTCCCTTTGAAGACTTGTTATTGCTTAGGACTGGGGGAGTTCTGGGGGAAAGGAAGAGTGTTTGTGCACCAATGATGGAGAAAATGAGGAGGGAATATTCAAACCCCTATCAGGCCACACTTGTAGCAGGTTTTCTTTTTCTCTTACAACAAAAGATGCTAAGCGGGGCTTTTCTCCCCTTGCTTAAAAGATCTTTAAAAGTAAGAATCATGTCTTATCCAAGCTAAGTTGTGTTTAGTGAGTGAGTATATAAGTGAATGAATGATAAATGAACAAACTTTTATTCTTAGGGGTGGGGGTGGAGGCTAAAGATATTTGAATAGGACTTTTTCAGTTTACAAGTTTTTCAATGTACATTTTGTCACTTAATTCTTGATAGAATTGCATAAATTAATTTCATTTTTTTTTAAGATTTTACTTATTTATTTGACAGAGAGAGAGAAATCACAGGCAGAGGGAGAGGGAGAAAGAAGCACACTCCCAGCTGAACAGGGAGCCTGACACGGGGCTCGATCCCAGGATCCCAGGACCACGACTCCAGCCGAAGGCAGACACCCAACTGACTGAGCCACCCAGGCACCCCAGTAATTTTAGAGATTAAAAAAACTAAGATAGGGGCGCCTGGGTGGCTCAGTCGTTAAGCGTCTGCCTTTGGTTCAGGTCATGATCCCAGGGTCCTGGGATCGAGTCCCACATCGGGCTCCTTGCTCAGCGGGGAGCCTGCTTCTCCCTCTGCCACTCCCTGCCACTCTGCCTACTTGTGATTCCTCTCTCTCTCTCTCTGTGTCAAATAAATAAATAAAATCTTAAAAAAAAAAAAAAAAAACTAAGATAATTGTAAAGTCAAGATAGGATTCCAGGTCTTCAGACTCCAACTAGTTGCCATTTTCACCCTATTACTCTGTGTCTTTAGAAGAATGAGAGAAATTCAAACAATGATGTCCACTGCTAAAGAAGGAGGATGTTTATTAAAGGGGCCACAGAGAGTAGGCCAATAAAGGCAGCGAAAGCTGGTGGAAGCAGCTGCTCATTCAGTTAGACTCCAATTGTGCTTCCTTCCTCTTATTGGTGGTTCCTGAGCTGCCTCAGGGGCTACCTGACCTGCAGCTATAGGACTCAGATGCCCACTGTCTTCACTTCCCTGTTCTGTTCTCCACTCCAAGCAGTAAGCGCTTTACTTTACTGATTATCTGCCCCGCCTCACCCCATAAAAATTCTTTGGAAGACCCGTATAAACCCCTCTTGTGGACCTGGCATGACTACAGCCACTCCCAATCCCACTTCAGAGTAACAATAATACCTGATCCCAGGTTCCCTAGGCCATGCCCTGGTTTTAATGCTTGTAATACTAACTGCCAATTATTAAGAACTTCCTATGCTAAATATAGTGCTGATCCCGTTAAGTGTTTAACTCTTGACCCTCCAATATGCCTATGGCATTTACATTATAATTATCACTTTACTGTCAAAGGAACTAAGATCAGGAAAATGGGATGACTTAGCTAAGGGCAGTGACTCGGTTATTCAGCAAAGGAGCTGTATGTCAACTTCAGGTCTCACTGATGGCAAAGCCCAGGTTCTTCTACAGCATCAGGTACCTGGTGTAAATACTCTATCTTCAGTGAGTCCTTCTTGACAGTCATATCCAGAACAACACCTGCCCCAGTCACTCCTTGTTCTTTTACCCTGCCTTGTTTTTCTTCATACCACTGATCACTGATGAGTTGATTTGTTTACCATTTGTCTTCATAACTAGAATTTACGCTCCCAGAGAGCAGGGACTTAACCATTTTTGTTTGTCGCTGCCTTCTCCATTGTGTAAAGCAGAGTCTGGTAATAGTTGTATTTCAATCAATATCTTTTTAAAATATACGAATGTATAATTCTAGAACACTATTTCAGTTCCTAAGAACAGGTCCCTTGATATTTTCCCTGTGAGAATGAGGGCAAAATTATATAGAAAAATTAAGAAAAGATGCCAGAGGCAAACAGCAGGAGGATTAACTAACGTTTTTGGCATTATGCATATATTTACATGTTAGGGTATTCCAGCCCCATATTACTAACTGATTTCTTAATCAGCTTATGATGCTACAACAAACATTCCCCAAATCTCGATGGCTCACAATAGGAAGCATTTATTTCCTGCTCACTTTACATGAAGTCTATAGGTTGGTGGCAGCTCTGCTGGGCTTCACTTAGCTCTAAGTATCTTCACATTCTTGGTCCCAAGCTAAAGGACAGCCACCATCTGAGCCATGCTGTTCTCATAACATAAAGCAGATGCTCAAAGAGGAACATGGGCAATCCACAGAAGCACATTCAATATTATGTCTATTCATATTCCATTAGCCAAAGCTGGCGGCATGATCAAGCCAATGTCAATGGGAAAAAACAAGACATATAAGAGTTGAGGGCAAAATCAGGGAGAAATGAGTAATGCACTATAGTACATAGGTATTATATTTCTAGATCACTATATCTAAGATCTTTTCCTTCAACAATCACACAAGTTTATAAACAACCCATCTTATATTTTTTATCAAGCTTTTTCTTCCCCAAGGACACATCACTTGTTTCTACTGAATGTTCTCCAGATTTTAATTATTCTTTTTTCCCAATTTTGTGCAAACTGTGACTTTTACTATGAATTACTAAGTTCCTAACTCTCAAATTTGGTCTCACCGACAAATTTAATCTTATTCAGTCAAATATGACCAAAGTCCATGAAAACCAAGGTCATTAGAAAGACCTTTTCTTCTTTTTTTGAACACAGAAATCTCATGAGATGACTTTTCCATAACAAAATCAATAGAGTATTTAATTCTTTAGCTGTAAAATACCCAACCTGCTTAGTCAGAGAAAATGCAATCTTAGACTTCCCTAAGTATCATGACAATTTTGCTGTTCTTAGAACTTTATCAATATTTCATTATGATAATCTTCTCTGCAGGAGAACCTAAGAAAAATATTCTATTAATCATGGAGATATTAAAACTATCTGTCACTTGTAGCATGCATATGTAATAAAGTAATCAGATAAAATTGATATCAGAGACAAATGGTCCACATTAAAAATGTCTGTTCAAAGTTCTGAAATTGCTCCTTTTATGATGATTTCAATAACTAAACCTCTCAATTTGCAAATGAAGATAAATACTAAGATAATTTTTTAAACCGTGAATTATAAAACAAAATAGAGAGACCTAAAGTGACTATAACAGTGTAGCAGCTGAAAAAAATGCTTCCAAACTTTTCAAGACAAATATTTTTAACCTACTGGCTATTTTCTTGGACATTTACTTTAAATTCTTCATAATTTTATTTAAAATGAGGGCGCCTGGGTGGCTCAGTCGGTTAAGCGTCTGCCTTCAGCTCAGGTCATGATCCCCGGGTCCTGGGATTGAGTCCCGCATAGGGCTCCTTGCTCTGAGGGGAGCCTGCTTCTCCCTCTCCTCCCCACTTGTGCTCTCTCTCACTATCTCTGTTTCTCTCTCTCAAATAAATAAACAAAATCTAAAAATAAATAAATAAATAAATAAATAAATAAATAAAATGAAACTAATGGAAGCATGAAACGTGAACTTAAGCAAATCTTTATATATACATATGTGTGTGTGTGTGTTTCAGTTTAAATTTGTATATTTGGGGCATCTGGGTGTGGGTGTGGCTCAGTCGGTTAAGCGGTTAAGCATCTGCCTTTGGCTTGGGTCATGATCTCTGGGTTCTGGGATGGAGCCCCACGACGGTTCCCTGCTCAGTGGGGAGTCTGCTTCTCCCTCTGCCTGTTCCCCACCCCCCACCCCCCACTGCTCATACTCTCTCTGTCTCTCCCTCTCTCTCTCAAATAAATAAAATCTTAAAAAATCCTCAGTCTCCATAGATATTCGGTGTGCCCATGATCTTTAGAGGGTCTGAAAATTGTCTTTTTTTTTTTAACTCTGATTTGTCCAGGGCTGACTGTTGAAACTTAAGGCAGATAATGATCTATCTAATTCCTAAAGAAACGTAGGCAAGAGCAGCTTACATAACCTTTCTTTGGATTTGGATGTATGTTCCACAGCTTCTAGTATTAGGAGCACTTGAGCAGTATTCTCTCACTGGTATTTGAGTTTCCTTTCTTTTTCCTCTATGTTGCAATCAGTAAAGAAAAACTGAATTTTCTTTTATATATATGAAGGCATTTATGTCAATCCATGAGCCATGATTGTGTCAAACTAATAGACAAAGGTACTGAATTTGTGAAAATGCTTTGTCCATACTAATGTTTTCTCAAGTAAGTTTCTGCATCTAAGAATTAATTTTATCATTGTGATACATAACATATTCCCTATTTTCAGAGCTCTATTTTAAGCACAGATGACCCTCAAAGGAGGTAAGTGCTTTGACTCTCATCCTATATTCTAAACAAAGAGGAAGCACATAGAGAAAAATAATTGGGGAAAATGGTGTTATTCTGTGTTCAGAAATAAATGGTACATTTCTAGTTTTTTGTAACTTCATGATGCTTCATTAGTAGTTTTTTAAAAGAGAAAATTCATTTAAGCCATCGGTCTTTGAGTACATTTACATTCTGACATGGAACTAGATTGGACATAGGGCAATTATCAGGGTAGGGCTGAGCATAGCATGATGCTTCTTACCCACTTTTTTTTTTTTAAGCCAGATCAGACTGCAATAAAAGAGAATGTTAAGATCTAAAAGACTAAAAACCAAAAACCAAACTGCAAGTACAAGTCATTCCTTATAATGGTTCTAGTTTCTCCAGCAATGCAAGATGGGACCAATCATTGTAACAACAATAGGAAATTGCATGAATGGCTCATCAGGGATGCAGTAGCGTGCACGTGGAAGCTCCTTGATGCGGAGCTTCAGAAATCAATAATATAGACCTGGAATAGCAGCAGAATCTTTAGGGGGCATGGTAGGCAAAGCTGCTCCTTTGGAGTTAGCAAAAAGAGGAGATATCACAACCGTTAGTAGATGAAATAAAGGAGAAAAGTAGAAAAAAGATGCATGGATCATTCAAGCCAATCCACGTGTACATGTGAGGAAACTGAAGGGGGCTAGAGTTCTCAGAAGAATATGGATTTGTAAACTTATTTTTACACTAAGACCACTATAGTGCTGAAGAAAAGAAAGTGAATAATACTAGAAAAAGAAACAACAGCACATCCAAAAATAATTGTTAAACAAAATAAGATTTGGGTAGCCTAGGCTCTTATAGAATAAGACTATATGAGGGTGTGATGAGATAAATTGTCTAAAGGAGTTGGATAGACCACTGAAAAATAATTATAAGTAGAAAGGGATAAAAAGAAGAGGCAATCCTATCTATAGTAAAGCTGGGAGAGGGGTGGTACAGAAGAAAACATACCAAAAGCATGAACCCATTAAGGGTCTTCCATCACTGGAAAAGCTAAAATCAAGCAATCAAAAGCACACATACGTCTATAAAGCACTTTTTTGAATTAGCACTATACCAAGCACTACAGGGCACAAATAAATGACAGGTACTCTCCCCTCTAGTCTTGCAGGTGATAGCAGCAGCTGGCTATAGGGCCCCAAGGAGCACACAGACAAGAACACATGGTAAAGTAGGGCAGATTACAAAGAAGGAGTAAAAATAGAAAAATCTTATCACAGTAAGGTCAGGAAACATGAACTTCAAAAAATTGGAAAGATAAAGTGTTCTGGAAATATACAGACCTTACATATAAATAGTTGGGACCTTTCTTATTATTATTAAATATAAACATTCTTTTAGTCTCTTTAATCCCTCTCTGATCAAAAGCATTACGGAGCTACTATATAGCCTAAAAATATATATATTTTTTAGAATGAAGAGATTTCTGGCAATTGGACAAACTTATATAGTAAACTTTCTAAAACAAAAGTAATATATTGAATCTGAAAAAAAATATAGACTGGCAACATTTCGTATGCCATAAAAATTATGAAGAACAAAAAAAAAAAGAAATCATGAAAAAATTGTTAACATCCATGAAGAGGACAGAATCCTGGGTAAAAACTAACTAAGATTTATTTTTAAAATCCTGTCAGTCTATGAATCTTCTATAAACATGTCTTTGATTTTTTTTTTACAAACTTAATCATTTATTTTAACTTCATCAAATATATTTTAATAGTAGATTGGTCACCACCAGACTGGTATGGTAAAATTGTTGTTCCTGATTATAGGATGAGGAAACTAAACAACAATTTCAAGTGTAAATACAGTACCTTTCAATGTTAAAGCACACAATGTATCTCAGATTCATGACCTCCTTTGAATGTATAATAAGCATTTAGGTAGATAGATCCATACTTACTAGGAGGAGCAGAAATCTGAGCCAAACCAGAACTCTGAACCACAGGAACCTGGAAGGCAGTCTCTAACCCTCATATAGGCTCACCCCCACATGTACCCCATTTACTTGTGATGCAGACAAATCCTTCCTCTGAAAATGTATGTTCAACTTTAAAAACTTTGCCATTTTTCTCTTTACATACTTCTGCTTCAAATACTCTTTTAATAGGATTTTATTCATGGATACGTCCCTGACAATGCTAAGGAAAAATCCATTCTGTTTCCCTCACTGCAAAAATTGAGTATTTATCATGATACCATCATAAAAGATCTGTGGGAATTTTTACATCAAAATAAAGCCCTTTGTAACGAAGAATCTTTATAAGCACTGTGGAAGTCTAAGTCCAGCATAGTTAATTACTGAGAAGTTTCTCCCACTGTCAACTATTTTAGCCAAGATAACATTAGATTCTTAACTTGTTTCAATTTTATAATCCGTTAAAAGTTTTCTAGATATAATTCTTCTTTATTAAATGAATGAATGTATCTGGGTTATCAGATGGGAGCTTATATTTTATAAGTATTCCTTGTGACATTTCCTATCACAAAAGTCTTATGTTTTCAAGAATCGAAGTGTTATTTACACTGAAAAATTAATTCAAATTTATAAGGGTTTCCCAGTGCTTTTGGATAATATCTTTAAAATTGTTTATAAAAAATCACATTTTACGCCCTAATATAAAAGGCAGTACTATCCTAGAAAATAAAGAGAATAAAAAGCATTTTAAAAAATTTACTTCTTATAAATATAGGAGATGCATCTGTGAATCAGAATGATAATAATGTTGAGTAAGGACTTCTAACTTCAGAGAAGGCAAAATGGTGGAAAGTAAACAGGGAAGAAGGATGGATAGCTCTGGCTGCAGAGCTCAGACCAACCTGACAGAATTCCAAGGTTGGGTATCACAAATCAGTATCTCTCAACTGAGACATCAGAATGTGTGGGCTAACTGGGGGAGCTTCCATGAACTAATATGGCAACAAAATATCAGGGTAAGGCTGAACAAAGAGTTCCACTGACATGCCACATTTTTAGGAAGCATTTAGTCAGTGAGGCAGAGCAAAAGATAGCGACATAAATGTAGGCAGACCCACAGCTGTTCATTTGTGTTGGGTAGTGAAAAGAACAACCCAACCACACTATAAACTGTTCAGTCCTATAAATGAACCTCCTATAAATAACTGGCTTAGGATGAGAATCTCACTCGAAGATAACACAGGGTCAAAAATTAATCAGCACTGGTTCTCATCAAATATAATATCACATGAAGGAGAAAAGAAACAGGAAGAGCAAATGACAATGGACACTCAGCAAAATAATCTTGCCACAGAGCAGATGACAAAAAATATTGTCTTAAATTAAAATTTAAATGAAGTGGTTAGTTACATAAAGCAACTACTCAAATAAAAGATACAAAAGATTATACAACATGAGACTATGTAACAAAGGGGTGAAACACAAACCAAAATTGCTTAGGAAAGGAGCAGACTATCCATTACAGAAATGGAGGCTACTCTGGCATAATTACATAGGACATGACATAATTACATAATTTTAAAGATATTATCCAAAAATATGGCAAGGAAAATGGAGCATAATATTGAGGACAGAAAGCAAAATGGAATGGAAATAAAGAGTTAAAACAAAATGAAATAGTCAAAGAGGACTACAGAAAAAAAAAATCACTATGGAATCAAACATATACAAAGATGGTTTCCCTAAAGATGAGAATCAAAATAATGAAATATAACAATTACCAATATAACATAAGAAAACTTTCCAGAAAATAAAAGGAATATTGGTAAATCCAGAGACAGAGCACAGCTTGTCCCAGGAAAAAAATGGATATAAAATGACAAATTTTATTACAAAATAATAAAATCACTGGACTTTAAAGGTAATGAAAGAATCCTTTAAATGTACAAGTATAAAGATTAAGATACTTATAAATGGTAAATCAAGCTAGTTTCCACCAGCTCCACAGGAACACTAGAAGACAGTGGAGTAATGCCTACAATGTTCTCAAAGACAGTGTCTCGGTAATTTTACCACCACCCAAATTCTCATGTAAGAATAAAAACAATGACTTTAAACATGCAAAAACTCAGGGTAGATAGGGTCTATGAATTCTTCTCGAAGAAACCATTCAAGAGTAAATTTTAGCTACCCAAGAAATAAATGGAGACAAAGTAGAAAAAAGAAAAAACAAAAAAACAACAGACACAAAATAACAACTAGTGATGAATGTTAATTCCCTTTCACTCTAGTACTAAGACTAAACAGTTATATAGATTATAGTTACAGACAAAATGTTATCAACCCTGACAGAATTCTTTCACTTCCTTGATCTCTTTCTGTATTAGGTAGAAGCACGTAAAAAATCCTTGAGTGCACAGGTGAACATCAAAGATGAAGAACCAGGGAGATAACTTGAGATAAAATTATAAAGAGGTCATATTCTGTTTGGATTACCAGGAAAGAAAAGAAGCCTTATAGGGCTCAGGTAGAAGGCTTTTACTGAAATCAAGCCTGTTTATTTATGTGCCCCCTTATACTCCTTTTCAGAAACTGAGCCTGATGACTGGTGTATGGGGCATCCCCATATAAAGGAGTTTTCTAGAGCACAACTTGGTTAAGCACCAAGCACACTCTCCTATTGGTTGTTTCCAGGGCTTCTGAGAAGTGAAATTCCAGTTTCCTAGGGCTCCAAAACGAGTGCGTTGCTAGCTTCATAAAATGCACTTAATGTGGTTAAATTCAACTGAATCTTTTATTAAACACACCTGATTTTAAACATTAATTATTGACCATCTCTAAAGTGATATTTATATAGAAGTCACGAGGATAAATATTTGATTCTAGACTAACTGGGGAATTTTCTTGGTTTTAAAAATCAATTCACTCTCAGCACTTTTTTTGTGAGGTGGGAACCATTATGAAGCACATTTTACAGATGAGGAATACGAAGTGCACTGCACAGAAAAAGAATGGTATAAGTAATAGTCCCTAAAATAGAGAACCTCGATTCATGTTCCACCTGTGCTGTTTAATGCTATTTTGAAGAAATTGTACTAAGGTTTCAGTAGTTTTAATCATAAAATAATAATAATGATGATAAAAATAATACTAACAGTGCTGTTTTGAAGATCAACTCACATAATGTACATAAAAATGCTTTAGCTATAAAGCATTTTATCAATTTATTATTATTATTGTAAACATTCTCCATTTGGTTATCTCATTTATAATTAGCAACATTGTGCATGCTTTTAAATCTTTAAACTCAACAGGGTTATACTATTTTTCAATAGAACTAAAAATCATTACCTCCTTTCTACAAAGTGGATCTAAAATAACTGGTCTCTGAATGTTCCAAGGAAAGAGAGTCTAGATTAGCCTCTCAAGAGATCTTTATCTCAAAAATGTTAAGGACCACAGATAGTGGAATGCGCTGCCTAACCAGTTGTTGAAGGTAGTTTTTAAATCATAGGAGCTGTGGATTTTTAAAAGTATGTGCTAACAAATTCAGATTTATGTTATCTCTGTTATCTATTGGTCCCTTGAACTTTCTCTCTTTCCTAAAATAACTACATGGATCTAAGAAGAATCCCAAGAACAAATGATTCAGACTAATTAATTAGAAACCGTCTCTCATGGTTACAATCTGAGTACAAAATATTCCAGCAGCCAAGACAGAGCTTTTTGAATATTCTTCATGTTTACAATTTATAAGAGATTTATGAGTTTTCTCCTTTGTTTTTAATAGTAATTTATTTTTTCTCTTGTCTCCCAGAACACCCTTCTTTACAATGAAGTCGTATTCCAAATGAATTTTGAATATTTCAGCTTTCAGTCCTTTTTTTCTACTTACCTTTATCCTTTCTTAAGCTGGCATTAGGGAAGAAAGCATGCTTTTGTCCAAGGGGAAGCAACTTCAGCACATGAGGTTTCCAAGAGTATTACTAATACAGAGTGGATTTAATAACTGGGAGGGATAATTGTAGCATTGCCTGGGAAGCCTACAAATATTTAACAATAACAAGCATTAGAGGGGTGAGACTCAAACTCCTTTGTTCTGAGAAACTAAGCCTGTATGTCTAATTGGACACCAGCTTCACTTCATTACATTCCATCTCTGCAATTTCATGATTTAGATTATACAGCTTTGATCTATACTTTCTTCCCCCTCCTACTCTGGTATATCTTATATGGGCCTAAAATCCCCAGGCAAAAACCCTTTAAATGGCTCACTGCCAGGACTCGTTTCCAAACCCTTGATTTCTTTTCCCAGTCTCATGCTTTGAATTTGGAAGTGAAATCCATTTGTTTTAGCTTGTTCATTTGTTTTCTTTGGCCTGATGCAGCTTAAGTGCCATTAAGTGTTTCTATGATGTCTGAACTTGAGGGAAGAAGAGAAGTACAAGATATATTATAAGTGAAAAAGGAACAGTAATGTCACAGAATTCTGGAAAGCCATCACACACATTATGTTTAATATTTTCCTCTCTACTTCTTACCATTTACCTTCAAATCCTTTTAGGACATATTCAATTCCACCTTCATTAATTGCATTTACTTATTTATAATTGAAAGAAACATTTAATATTAAAATATCTGTCCAAGCAAAATTGTTATCTTCACTTAACATAAGGGAAAATTTCAAGGCTTTTCTTTTTTTTCCACTATAGATAGTCATTGTATGAGTCATAGTTATAAAAACTCCTAATTTGATTAAGGTGAGTCTTAATTAAAAATCAAATATAAAAGTTTCAGTAGATTGATTGAATTAATACCTCCAGTTCTTTACCACTCCATTCACATTCCTTGCCGTATGACTTTGCATATCTTTTCTCAAAAAAAGATGGCATATATTTCCCTACCCCTTGATTTTGAATTCAGCTGTAATTTTGCTTTTCTCAGTAGGATGTTAGTCATGTTGGTACATTCAGGGCTTAAAAAAAAAGAGCACATAATTGTCTGCCATTGCTCTTACAGTGCTACCAGCTCTGCACATGGCCAGGCTAGTCTGCTGGTGGTTGAAAGACAATGAAGTAGAACCATATCCTCCCAATCCTTCCAGCCAGGGCCGACCTACATCAGCCACCACAAGTTCTTCCCCGGCGTGTGAGTGAGCCAGCCATAATCAGCAGAACTACTTCATCACTCCTGCTGACTGCAGGAGAACAAGCAAGCCCAGCCACCAGCACTTGAGCACATTGGTGTGGGATAAATAAATGTGTGTTGTTTAATGCCTTTAAGGTTTGTGGTTGTTCGTTATGCAATATTTTCATAACAACAGATACCTGATAGCTATGTATCTAGACACAATATATGCACATACATAAACATACATATACATTATAGTATAAATACTTAGAAATGTGTTGAAAGGTAAAAATATATTTTGGAATAGTTACATGCAATAGTTACATGTATGTGAATAAATGTTATAATAGATTTAGAAACTTTAAGGTTACAGTCAAAGAAATAGACCAGTTTTCCTAAAGCCACTTTACCTAAAACTCCTTTGCCTAAAAGTTTTCCGAATACTCAAACTCCCTTTAATATGTTTGTGTATGTTTGAAAGACTCATTTTTACTTTTTACATTTCTGGCAAAAGTTAGTATTTTAATTATTTAGTTCTTAGTATATTTTAATCTTAATTTTGTATACCTAATAAATTAGATTTGCAACACTTTGGGAACGGTGAAAATATTTTGTTTCTTTGCAGGTTTTATTTAATATTTTATTCATTTTTTAATATATTAACACCCACTTAGTCGGGGGGGGGGAACTTTCTTCAGTTAAAAAAAGAAGGTTAGGAATCATTTCCTGCCAATAATACTAAGTCATAAGTATAATCAATTATGCGATGTGCAATCTTGATATAGTCCAAATATGCATTGTTCTGTGAATTGTGTTGTACTTCTTAGCCCAGTGTTCCTCCATGGGAATAAATATATTGAAACATTTTAGTATCATGCGACATAATGTGAACCTGAACATCTTTAATCTTTCAAAAATGAAATATTTCAAATTAGCTAGACTTCTTAAGTGTTCAAAAACAGATATAATGGGTAAAGAAATAAACAATGATATAAAACAATCCCCTCTTCACAAAAATGTTATGAATTTGATGACCTGTACTATAAATATTTTAAAATATGTCAAACGGATTGGAGATGAAGTGAAACTTATACCTCCCTATCTCATCTTGCCACCATCCATGTGGTCAAGGGAAAAACTTGGGAATTAGAAGTAATTATGGGTCTGGTACCATTTATGTTCAGTTAATGCCAGGAAATACTAAAATGTGACACAAAACAAAATGAGAATAAAAATGGATTTTAAATTTTAAAGACTTACTTATTCTAGAGAGAGAGAAAGAGAGAGCATGAACAGGGGCAGGGACAAAGGGAGAGGGAGAGAGAATCTCCAGCAGACTCTCCACTGAGCATGGAACCTAACATGGGGCTCAATTTGACCCGAGCCAGAATCAAGAGCCAGATGTCTAACCAACTGAGCTACCCAGGAACCCCTAGAATAAAATGGATCTTTAACTTAAAGCTAAGGTAGTTAATTCTCTCTCTCTCTCTCTCTCTCTCTCTCACACACACACACACACACACACAGAATCAAAGCACATCCATCCCTAGGAAGAGCACAAATTTCCAATGTAAACTGGACAAGAAAATAAATAAATTCAGTTTTGTTTGCCAAAGTATATTTTATTTTAGATACTGAAAAGAAAGTCAACCAGTGTCCATATTCAGAGTCCTCCAATCCTTTTTTTTTTTTTCTTTCTTTCTTTCTGCCACTGTTTGCAGGGCCTGATTGTCTCCACAATGGAAAACTCTTTATAATCCATAAAATGCCATATACGTATATCCTTTTTCAACTTGCTTTGGGTTTATAGATTATGCAATTTAACTCTAAGTTACGTTGAGTTTTGCTTATTCTGAAGGGGTGGTACTATGCCCCTTACAGTTAGGCTCATTTTACAGGATGGTATAGTCCGAAACACTCTCATTATCTGATTTAATATAATCATGAAAGATACACTAAATGGCAAAAATGTCCAAAATTACAAAAAATAAAGCTTAGCGAAGATGGTATTGAGAGGGAGGGTGGGGAATCCCACTAGTCACAGCATCAGTGAAGTTGGATGGGAAAGCACACTTGAGCCACCAGCCAGGAAGCTACTTGAGACCACACCAGTAAAGAGTTCTCAAGTTCCATTGTAGTAAATCAGGCACTGGTGCCAAGTTACTGGGCTTTCCTCATAGAATGCTTTTTATAACTGCCAGAATGTAATGTGGTTACCCTCCCACTGAAGTAGACAGTGCCCTCAAGTGGACACAGGTTTCAAAACACTCCTCACTGACCACCCTACCTTGCTTGGTGGTTCTGCAATTCACACAGCAAGTCGGCTGCACACACATCATAACTGCTAGCAAGCCCACCCTCAACTCAGAGACCAGCCAGCTGAATGCCAGCCAGCAGTGAGTAGTCATTGTCAGCAGAAGGTTCTAGCTAAAAATCACATGTGCGCAGTGCAATGACCAGGAGCCAGCAGGATTTATCAGCTCTGTTTTAAACATTCAATGTGCCTTCTAGAAAGGCAACTAGTTCAGGAACTTTCAAAAGAAATGTGAGGAGATGTTTAAGGATACAAACTTGCAACCAGTAGATGACTAAGTCCTGGAGATCTATGCACAGCATAGTGATTATAATCAACAATACTGTATTATGAAGTTGCTAAGAGACTACAGCTTAATTGTTCTCACCACAAAAAAGAAATGATAATTATGTGACCTGATGGAGGTGTTAGCTAACACTAGATGGTAATGATATTGCAATAATATAAATGTATCAAATCAACACTGCTGTACAGCTTAAACTTACTAAATGTTAAAAGGAAGAAGAAAAGAAGAAGAAGAAGAAGGAGGAGGAGGAGGAGGAGGAGGAGGAGGAGAAGAGGAGAATAATGACTAGAGAGAAATAGGGAACATTTTTTTTCCACCATGAGAGCAAGCAAAAAAGACATTCAAATGTATTTCGAACAAGACTATAATTATATACATTACTTCTCTCCTTAGTGATTGAGATTAATAACATTCTATAAGCTATGAGTAACAGGAAAATTATAAAACAAAAGATAATTCCAAATAAATGAAACACTATATAATGTTCAGTACATAAAATACATTGCATAGTTTTAACACAAATAAATAGGTACGTAGTTCATTAGGCCCTTCCTGTCCCCACTAAATAAATATTAAATGAATATTTAAAGAATATCCATTTGAAAGGGCAACAAATCATTAGCCTGTGCAATGAAATGCCATGTTCCAGGATGACTCTGGGTAATCCTTGACTGAGCATGTCCAAATCTCTGAACTAGGACAGCAGCAGTGGCTGGAAATTAGGTATTTGCATTTAAAACCAATAAGACTTTAACACCCAGTCTTCCATTCAGTATGGGGATCCTGTGGTTGCTCTAGTCACAAAATCCAATAACACATCCTCTTTCCTACAAGGGAAGTATTTTTTTAAACTTGCCCTTCAAAGCCTATAAGCAGCTGGGAACATAAATGATAAAGGGGTGGGACTGAGAAAGAAACTCAGTGTCAAGCCACTGAGATTTTGGCTTTATTACACTAACACAACAGCTTAACTCACTAATAGAAGTGAAGACTTAAATGTATGCTAAGGTATGATTGAGTCAGATCATCTCCTTTCCTTTCAGCAGATTTTGACATAAAGGAATGTCACAGAGAAGCCAGGAAGGCATTTAAGAGGATATTCAGTCAAGGGGAAAGAGAACCTTATAGGCAGGACAAGGAAATCTTTAAAACCTTTACAAGTTTGTTCTGTGACAACCTTTCATTGATGTAGTTTATTAGAAGTATTTTTATAACATCATCTCTCTCTTTCTTTTTTCTTTTTTTTTCAGATTTGATACCAAAGAAACTGGAGCAGAGAAACCTTGAAGATTTTAGTTGAAAGTCTTTAAAAAGTTTATAAAGACTTTCTACCAGTTTACAGAATATTATTGTTCAACTTGCAACTATTGAAAAGTGGTTCATAATTCAAAAGTCCTTCCAAATACAAACAGCACACAGCTAAAGTCACTTAAAGGTTTATTAGTTACCAGCTCCCATAGTAAGAGAACATACTGAAAATGTGAGTTAAAATCTATACAGTTTTCAAACATTTAATCTTAATTTTGATTAGAATCATACAGGCTTATAACAACAACAACCAAAGTACAGTTGTATATTCCACTCTGCCATTACCACCTCAAATTTCTACTTCTAAGAGTGAAACACATTTAACTCTCTTAACTGTTCTTATAATATTTACCTTCAAAATTCCTTATTACTGCTTATAGTTATCTTTCTCCATTTTCATTTTAGATATTATATATTGATTTGCTACTAATAAGAATGAGGATTTAATTCCATTGAATTCTTATTGCCCCAAATACCATCCCCTTAAACACATTGTCCTCCCTTACCTTTTAAATATCCCAGGTGGCATATTCCACCTGGAGCCCCCTATCCTCCTGAAATTATTAGAACTGTTTGCTCCATAGGTCTGCTGCATAGGTGTCAAAATGCAATCTCTCTTTACAATGAGTCTGTGTGTGTTCTCTGCAATTATGAACATGCTTGAAATGAATGATAATTGGAAGCCTCAGCAAAGAAATAAAAACTCTCATAAAAGAAATAGAAGATATAAAGAAGAAGTAAATAGAATTTTTAGAATGGAAAAATATAGTAACCAAAATAAAAATCTCAGTGGATGGACTAAAGAGCAGAAAGGAAGGAGCAAAGGAAAGAATCAGGGAACTAGAAGGTAGAACAATAGAAATTACTCAACCCGAATAATTGAAAAAAAATTGACTGAAAAAAAAAAATATGAACAGAACCTGCCTCTGGGACCTGTGGAATGATAATAAAAGATCTCACACTCATGTTACCAGATTTTCCAAAGAAGAGGAAAGAGAAGGAATAGAAGTAAAGAAGAAATAATGGCTTAAAACTTCCTAAATTTGGCAAGAGAAATAAACCTACAGGTTCAAGAAAATGAATGACCCTACAACAGGATAAATCCAAAGAACCCTATGCCAAAACACATCCTAATTAAACACCTAAATTAAAGACAAAAAACTGAAAGTAGAGAGAGAAAAATGACACCTAACTTACAAGGGAAAAGTAATTTTAATTTATTTTTTTTTAATTTTATTTCTTTATTTGAGAGCAAGAGAGAGCACAAATGGGGGGAGGGGCAAAGAGAAGGGGAGAAGCAGACTCCCACTCAGCAGGGAGCCTGACATGAGGCTTGATCCCAAGACCCTGAGATCCTGACCTGAGCCACAGGCAGATGCTTAACCGACTGAGCCACCCAGGAGTCCCGAGAAAGGTAATTTTCATCAGAAATCATGCAAGCCAGAAGAATTGGCACCATATTTTTCCATACTGAAAGAAAAGAACTATCATCCAGAATCCTTTGCTCATTGAAAATATTCTTCAGTAATGAAGAGGAAATCAAGACATTCTCAAATGAAAGAAAACTAAGAGAATCTGGTACTAACAGAACAAAGCTAAAAGAATACCTAAGGGAATTCAGAAATCAATGAAACTGAAAACAAGAAAACAATACACAAAATCAATGAGATAAAAAGTTGGTCCTTTGCAAAGATCAATATAATTGACAAATCTCGAGGAAGACTGATAAAGAAAAAGAAAACAGAGAACACAAGTGACCAATATCAAGAATGAAATAGAAAATACCCGTATTTCTGATCAGAAATATCAATAACAGAGACCCTGCAGACATCAAATGGATGATAAAGGGATGTAAGACAACTTTACACACATAAATTTGACAACTTAGATCAAATGGGCCAATTCCTTGAAAAATCCAAACTGCCACAGCTTCTCAATATGAAGTAGATAATTTGAATAGCCCTGTAGCTATTGAGGAAATTGAATTTGTAATTTAAACACATCTTGCAGAAATCTCAAAACCCATATGCTTTCACTGGATAATTCTATCGAATGTTTACATTTAAAGAATTGACACCAATTCTACACAAACTCTTCCAGAAGACAGAAGAGGAGGGGATATTTAAATTCATTTTATGAATCTTACTATATAGTAACTGAAATGGTATGTGTTGACACTGAGATAGATACACAGTTCACTGGACTAGAATAGAGAACCCAGGAATAGAATAAATATGCCCAACTGATATTTGACAAAGGTGCAAAGGCAATTCAGTAGAGGAAAAAACATTTCAACAAAGGTCCTGGACCAATGAGATATCCAGGAGCAAATAACTAATAAACAAACCACAACAACAAAAGGAATCCAACCTAATTCTCACACCTTTATATAAAATTAACTCAAAATGGGTCACAGACTTAACTGCAAAGGGTAAAACTATAAAACTTTAAGAAAAAAATAAAGGAAAATCTTCCAGATCTATAGCTAAGCAAAGTTTTCTTAGACTTAACACCAAAAGAATCATGAAAAGAAAAGTTGATAAATTGGACTTCATAAAAATAGGAATAAAAATCGCTCTTTGAAAATTTCTGATAAGAGAATGAGGAAAGGAGCTACTGACTGGGAGAAAATATTTACAATGTATCTAAGAAAGAATTGGTGTCTCCATCATATAAAATAGCTCTCCAAACTCATGTAAAAATAGAAACCATCCAGTCAGAAATGGGCAAAGGCATGAAGAGTCATTTTACTAGAAGACATACAGCACATAAAAGATGTTCAATATCATTAAGCCAATGAGATATAACTACACATGGAGAAACTGGATCACTCATACATTGCCGGTAGAAATGTAAAATGATACAATCACTCTGACAACATTTTGATAGTTTCCGGAAAAAACTAAACTTGCAACTAACATATGACCTGTTAACTGCATTCATGGCTATTTATCATAGAGAAATTAAGATTTATGTTCATACCAAAATCTGTACATTAATATTTGCAGCCCTAACATGGGAACAACTCATATGTCCCTCAATGGATTATAAAACAAACTGCCATACATCCATATCATGCAATATTGCTCAGCAATAAAAAGGAATGAACTATTGGTACATGCAACAGCCTAGATGAATCTCCTGAAAATTACGCTGAATGAGAAAAACCAGTCCCAAAAGTTTACATGGCATAGGCTTCCATTATTATAACATTCTTGAAATAACAACATTCTAGAAACAGAGAACAGACTGAGGATTGCCAAAGATTAAGAAGGGGTTGTGGGTGGGAAGAAAGCATGTATGGCTATAAAAGTGCAAATAAAGGATCTTTCTGAGATGGAAATATTCACTATCTTGATTGCATCAATATCAGTATTCAGGTTGTGGTATTGCACTATAGTTTGCAAGATGTTACTGTTGAGTAAAACTGGGTACAAGATAGGGGGATCCCTCTGTATTATTTTGTACAATGCATGTGAATCTACAATTATTTCAGAACACAAAGTTTAATTTAACATACTATGATACAATATGAGAAAACAGCATTTTGAAATACCTGGCAATTGGTAGATAAATAAATGTATATTTATGTATGTATATGTAGTGTATGTATTTATACATATTGCAATGTACATAAATTTCTGTTTATATGAGTAAGTCTAAAATATTGAATATATGGACATTTACAAGAAAAATTGTCAACCCATGATACAGACACAACAGACACACATACATACACACACTTGATTTTGATATTTGAAGACTCAACATTCACAGTTTCCACTAGGACTTAAGAAGTACAGGGCATATGGGAATTTATAGTTTTGCCAACTCATGGATTTTATTTGCACATCACAAGACTGGTTTTTGTTGGCAAATTGTTTACTTAGCCAGTGAGCAATCACAACACAGTTTTATGCTTTACTTGTTATACCATAGTCTTTATATTACCCTATATGACATATAATTATATTATTTCTGGAAAATAGCCCATTAAATAAAAGAAAGATGCTAATATAAATGTAGTTAATTTTTAGTGTTAGGATATGCCAGGGAAAAACAAAGTGTTAGTAAAAAAGCAAGTCGGTTATACTTATGTTTTTTAAAATTTGAAAGATTCATTAAGGTATTGGTATATATCCCTTGAAAATGTCAATGGTTCAGAAATACATACATGAATTACTATTTTATTAGAGAAATTTAAGTAGAATGTGAAATAATTTAATAGCATAACATGTAGTATGCGGGTTTCCAGTAATGTAAAAACAAATACAAAATCATAAGGATTCTTATAACTAAGGATGAACCAATAGATATTGAAATCATATGAACACAGAGTCAATATTTTTAAAATACTACATCACTTGGGAAGATATTATCTGAAATATTATTTCTGTGCAGTTTCTTAATATTTTCTCCCTTGTTCTCACTCCTTTGTATACTTTGAGGGTTATAGTTTCCAATACAGATCAAAGAATTTTTCTTTCAGTTGGATACAACTATCACGACATTGCATCTTTGCTATCAGAAGCCCTTCCTCCCCCAGTTCATAATGAATCGTGTTCTAACACTCTGATTCAGTTGGAGGAGGGAGTATTGATGTATCCGTAAATAACACCAGCAAAAATACTCAATGTATTTTTCAGTCCTTCAAGTCCAGACATGAACAATGTGCTTTAAACCATCACAAGAACAATGTGCATTATATATTTTCTTTAACTTTTTAGTGTATTTAGTATTACCTCCCTCCACAAACATCTATAGCTGCCAATTCCACTGAGTTTGGCCATTATACATAACCCATTTGGAAAATAATTTTTCCAAAGTAATTTTTTTCTTTCATGAAAGTTTTACATAATTTTCATTGCAAACTTAGTCTCCTTTTATCACTTCACATGGAAACTTATAGTTTAGTAGTTTTGTTTCACATGAGCTTTTATTTATTTTTTTTAAGATTTTTTTTTTTTTTTTTTGTCGTCTTTGTCAGAGAGAGAACACAAGCAGGGGGAGCGGCAGGCACAGCAAGAAGCATGCTCCCCACTAAGCAAGGAGCCCAATTCAGGACTTGATCCCAGGACTCTGGGATCATGACCTGAATCAAAGGCAGATGCTTAACCAACTGAGCCACCCAGGCACCCCATCACATGAGTTTTTAATAGTTCACAGTGATACTGACATAAGTTATAAAATGTCTGTGACCATATCAACATGCAGTCTTATACCCATATATAAAATTATGTAAAATTTACACTTAACTCTGACAGAACTTGGGCATGACTTGATTTATTTCCATTATCTTAGGACATATGAAGTTGGGAAAAGCTTGAGAGTATTTTCTGGAACTTTCCAGTTCCCTCAGGAAATAATTAAATGATCTCCTTAGGATTCCATAGGAAATTTCCCTGACCATAATCAACTTTTTATAATGCGTATAAGTGGTAATTCCTTTTTCCTCCAAGTTTCTTTAATTTTATATTTAAGCAGGGAAGGATTACAGGTTTTGAGGAAAGATAGACAAAGAAGGGGAAGTTTAATTATACAGAGTACAGCATTTATAATTTACATTCATTATTTAAATCTAAGAAAATTCAGCGGAAATTTTTCGTTTGTTCTACAGAAATATAGAATTTTACAGAGGTATTTAAAGTTGTGATATATTTGTGCATCTTTCTCATATTCGCCATATAGTAGAGTGGAAAAAATACTGCATTTAGAATTTAAAAATAAATCCTAGGTTTAAGTTTTGGCTCTAGGCAGTAGTATTATACCCAATCAAAAATGGAAAATCTTACTAGTTGCAAAGCAGGTCTTTCCTACCTAGGCCAGAGTCATGAGTGTTTGTACAGTATTTCATATTGCTGTCATGCCAGAACAATAGAAGACAGCTTAATTTTCATTCCTTTCTCTTTATATATGATCAAACTTTTTATTTTATTTTTTTTAATTTTTTTTTTAAGATTTTATTTATTTGCGAGAGAGAGAATGAGAGACAGAGAGCATGAGAGGGAGGAGGGTCAGAGGGAGAAGCAGACTCCCTGCTGAGCAGGGAGCCCGATGTGCGACTCGATCCCGGGACTCCAGGATCATGACCTGAGCTGAAGGCAGTCGCTTAACCAACTGAGCCATCCAGGAGCCCATGATCAAACTTTTTAAAACAATTGTACAAATTATCCCCACTTTTGCTTTTCTTTTTTTTTTTTACAAGATATTAGTTTCAACATAGTGTTGAAACATAGTGATAGTGTACAGTATGGTGATTTGACAATTATATACATAAATAATTGCTCATCACAACATGTGTAGTTACCATCTGTCACTATACAAAGTTATTACATTCTTAGCTATATTCCCTATGCTGTGCTTTCATTCCCATGATTTATTTATTTTATAACTGAAAGTTTGTACCTCTTAATCCCCTCTTATTTTATATGCAGAATTTATCAGTTCTTATAAAAACTACTTGATACTTTTTTCCTCCTTTATATACGAGGTTTATACTGTTAGGTGCATATAGGTTCACAATTATTATATCATCAAGTCATGTCCATGTTTATACATAATGATGCCCTTAACTCTGAATTCTATTACTCCAATGGTAATACGGTTTCCTATATTATCTTTCTCCTTGTTAGTATTATTTTCCATTCTTCTATTTTAAAACTTCCTATGCCATCAAGTTCTAAATGTGAATTTGTAAATAGCTGAATTTTATTTCTTTTTAGTCAAGTTGAGAATAATTGCCTTTTTTTTGTAGTTTTTAATTTTATTATATTATGTTAGTCACCATACAATACATCATTAGTTTTTGATGTAGTGATCCACGATCCATTGTTTTCATATAACACCCAGTGCTCCATGCAGTACGTGCCCTCCTTAATACCCATCACCAGGCTAACCAATCCCCCCTCCCCCCTCCCCTCTAGAACCCTGTTTGTTTCTCAGGTCCATAGTCTCTCATGGTTCATCTCTCCCTCCAATTCCCCCCACCATTTTTCCCTTCCTTCTCCTAATGTCCTCCATGTTATTCCTTATGTTCCACAAATAAGTGAAACCATATGATAATTGACTTTCTCTGCTTGACTTATTTTGCTTAGCATAATCTCCTCCAGTCCCATCCATGTTGATGTAAAAGTTGGGTATTCATCTTTTCTGATGGCTGAGTAATATTCCATTGTATATATGGACCACATCTTCTTTATCCATTCATCTGTTGAAGGGCATCTCGGCTCTTTCCACAGTTTGGCTATTGTGGACATTGCTGCTATGAACATTGGGGTGCATATGGCCCTTCTTTTCACTACATCTGTGTCTTTGGGGTAAATACCCAGTAGTGCAATTGCTGGGTCATAGGGTAGCTCTATTTTTAAATTTTTGAGGAACCTCCACACTGTTTTCCAAAGTGACTGTACCAACTTGTATTCCCACCAACAGTGTAAGAGGGTTCCCCTTTCTCCACAACCTCTCGAACATTTGTTGTTTCTTTCCCTGTCCATTTTGGCCATTCTAACTGGTGTAAGGTGGTATCTCAGTGTGGTTTTGATTTGGATTTCCCTGATGGCTAATGATGATGAACATTTTTTCATGTGTCTGTTAGCCATTTGTATGTCTTCTTCAGAGAAGTGTCTGTTCATCTCTTCTGCCCACTTTTTGACTTGATTATTTGTTTTTTGGGTGTTGAGTTTGAGAAGTTCTTTATAGATTTTGGATACGAGCCCTTTATCTGTAGTGTCATTTGCAAATATCTTCTCCCATTCTGTGGGTTGCCTCTTTGTTTTGTTGACTGTTTCCTTTGCTGTGCAGAAGCTTTTTATCTTGATGAAGTCCCAAAAGTTCATTTTTGCTTTTGTTTCACTAGGTTTTGGAGATGTATCTTGAAAGAAGTTGCTGTGGGCAATGTCAAAGAGGTTACTGCCTATGTTCTCCTCTAGGATTTGGATGGATTCCTGTCTCACATTGAGGTCTTCCATCCACTTTGAGTTTATCTTTGTGAATGGTGTTAGAGAATGGTCGAGTTTCATTCTTCTGCATGTGGCTGTCCAATTTTCCCAGCACCATTTATTGAAGAGACTGTCTTTTTTCCATTGCATGTTTTTTCCTGCTTTGTCAAAGATTATTTGACCATAGAGTTGAGGGTCCATATCTAGGTTCTCTATTCTGTTCCATTGGTCTATATGTCTGTTTTTGTGCCAGTACCATGCTGTCTTGGTGATCACTGATTTGTAATATAGCTTGAAATAGGGCAACGTGATACCCCCAGCTTTGTTTTTCTTTTTCTATCACGTGGATTGATTTGTAAATGTTGAACCACCCTTGCATCCCGGGGATAAATCCTATTTGGTTGTGGTAGATGATCCTTTTAATGTACTGTTGGATCCTATCAGCTAGGATTTTGTTGAGGATTTTGGAATCCATATTCATCAGGGATACTGGTCTGAAATTCTCCTTTTTGATGGGGTCTTTGCCTGGTTTGGGGATTAAGGTAATGCTGGCTTCATAGAATGAGTTTGGAAGTTTTCCTTCTGTTTCTATTTTTTTAAACAGCTTCAGTAGAATAGGTATTAGTTCTTTGAATGTTTGGTAGAATTCCCCAGGGAATCCATCAGGCCCTGGACTCTTGTTTTTTGGGAGGTTTTTGATCACTGCTTCAATCTCGTTACTGGTTATTGGCCTATTCAGGTTGTCAATTTCTTCCTGTTTCAGTCTTGGCAGCTTATAGGTTTCCAGGAAGGCCTCCATTTCATCCAGATTGCTCAGTTTATTGGCATATAGTTGTTGATAATAATTTCTAATAATTGTTTCTATTTCCTTCGTGTTAATCGTAATCTCTCCCCTTTCATTCATAATTTTATTAATTTGGGTCCTTTCTCTCTTCTTTTGGATAAGTCTGGCCAGTGGTTTATCAATCTTATTAATTCTTTCAAAGAACCAACTTCTAGTTTCGTTGATCTGATCTACTGTGTTTCTGGTTTCTAATTCATTGATTTCTGCTCTAATTTTAATTATTTCTCTTCTAATGCGTGGCTTAGGCATCGTTTGTTGCTTTTTCTCTAGTTCTTTAAGGTGTAGAGTTAGTTGGTGAATTCGGGATTTTTCTATTTTTTTGAGTGAGGCTTGGATGGCCATGTATTTCCCCCTTAGGACCGCCTTTCAGTATCCCATAGGTTTTGGACCGATGTGTTTTCGTTCTCATTGACTTCCATGAATTGTTTAAGTTCTTTGATTTCCTGGTTGACCCAAACATTCTTGAGCAGAGTGGTCTTTAGCTTCCAAGTGTTTGAATTTCTGCCAAATTTTTTCTTGTGATTGAGTTCCAGTTTTAGAGCATTGTGGTCTGAGAATATGCAGGGAATAATCTCAATCTTTTGGTATCGGTTGAGACCTGATTTGTGACCCAGTATATGGTCTATTCTGGAGAAAGTTCCATGTGCGCTCGAGAAGAATGAGTATTCTGTTGTTTTAGGGTGGAATGTTCTGTAAAGATCTATGAGGTCCATCTGGCCCAATGTATCATTCAAAGCTCTTGTTTCCTTGTTGATTTTCTGCTTAGATGATCTGTCCATTGCTGAGAGTGGAGTACTGAGGTCTCCTACAATTAACGTATTGTTATCAATATGACTCTTTATTTTGGTTAACAGTTGGCTTATGTAGATGGCTGCTCCCATGTTGGGGGCATAGATATTTACAATTGTTAGATCTTCTTGTTGGATAGACCCTTTAAGAATGATATAGTGTCCTTCTGTGTCTCTTATTACAGACTTTAGTTTAAAATCTAATTTGTCTGATATAAGAATTGCTACCCCAGCTTTCTTTTGAGGTCCGCTGGCATGGAAGATAGATCTCCATCCCTTCACTTTCAGTCTGGATGTCTCTTTAGGTTCAAAATGAGTCTCTTGTAGACAGCATATGGATGGGTCCTGTCTTTTTATCCAATCTGCAACCCTGTGCCATTTTATGGGAGCGTTTAGGCCATTCACGTTGAGAGTGATTATTGAAAGATATGAATTAATTGTCATCATGTTGCCTGTGAAGACGTTGTTTTTATAGATTGTCCCTGTAAATTTCTGTTGTAGATCACTCTTGGGGTCTTTCTCCTTTCATAGAACCCCCCTTAATATTTCTTGCAGGGCCGGCTTAGTGGTCACATATTCTTTCAACTTCTGCCAGTCGTGGAAGCTCTGCATCTCTCCATCCATTCTAAATGAAAGCCTTGCCGGATAAAGTATTCTTGGCTGCATGTTCTTCTCATTTAGTACTCTGAATATGTCTTGCCAGGCCTTTCTGGCTTGCCAGGTCTCTGTGGATAGGTCTGACGTTATTCTGATGTTCCTCCCTCTGTACGTAAGGAATCTCTTCCCCCTAACTGCCCTTAAGATGGTTTCCTTGGTTCTAAGATTTGCAAGTTTTACTATTACATGCCGGGGTGTTGGCCTGTTTTCCTTGATCTTAGGAGGGGTCCTCTCTGCCTCTAGGACTCGAATGTTTGTTTCATTCCCCAGATTAGGGAAGTTCTCAGCTACAATTTGCTCAAATACATCTTCTAGCCCTCTCTCTCTCTCCACTCCCTCTGGGATTCCAATTATTCTGACATTGGAACGCCTCATGGTGTCACTTATTTCTCTGATTCTATTTTCATGGATTCTGAGTTGTTTTTCCCTGGCCTCCTCTTTTCCCTTTTTATCTATTATACTGTCTTCCAGATCGCTTATTCTCTCTTCTGTCTCAGTTACCCTAGCTGTTAGATTATCTAGATTGGATTGGATCTCATTGATAGCATTTTTAAGTTCTGCCAATTCACCTTTTATTTCTGCCCTTAGAGACTCTATGTTGCCATTAATTGATTTCTCCATTCTAGCCATTGTCTTCACAATTGCTAGCCTGAATTCCATCTCCGACATCTTGGTTATGTCTGCATCCATTTGTAAATCTGCAGGATAAGTCATAATCTCTGAGTCTTTTCTGTTTGGGGGGCTCCTCCTCCTAGTCATTCTGTTGATGGGTGTTTGAGGGAATGTATAGAGTCGAAATTATTGACCAGAACCCAAGCAAGATGCACCTGTTTTCTTGGGACCTTAGGGTTGCTGGCCTCTTGTTTTCCCAGCCTGTCTTCTGCGGGAGGGGCCTGCCACGCTGTTACTCAGGCAACCCTGTTTGGGCGGAGTTGCCCTGAACCCCTGTGGTGGGGGATGGGCTCAGCGGGAATCAGTCTTTGGGGCTTTTGTTCTCTGGCGCCTTTCCCTGGCGGCTTTCCGCGTCTCTTCTGCGAGTCAGAGCAGAAGAGACCGTTTCCAACCCTCTGCCTCAGAGCAGAGAGACCTCAGTCTGTTCTTCAGTGAGCTCTCCAGGCCACACCGTCTCTGTTTCTGTCCGAGCTGCTATAAACTGCAGCGTCCTGGGTTGTGCGCCCCTCCGCAGCGCTCCCAGTCCTGCCTCCAGGTCGGGGCACGTCTCTGCCCTTTGTGCTTCTAAAGCCGCCAGCCGCTCCCAATTCACGCACGCGTGACTCCGCCGCTTGGGGTTTCCACCCCCGGGGGTTGCAGTTCATCGGCGGGACACGGTGCACTGGGTTTCCGTCTCGGAGGCTGCAGTTCGCGTGCGCGTGACCGTCGCTCCGGTTTCTGTCGGGGGGGGTGCTGAAGTTCGCATGCGCGCGACCCCGCTGGTCTGGTTTTCCACCCCGGGGGCTGCCCTAAAGTCCTTTCCCGACGCTACCGGTCTGCGAGTCTGTGCCCCGTCTGCAGCGCGCGAGGCTGTCACTCACCGGCGGTGTAGGATCCCCATGGCCAGGTACCCTCCCGCCGCCGTTTATCCTCCGATATCTGCCCGCAGAATCACGGCTCTCCGCTTTGTACCTCAAAACCAACTGCCTGCGATATTCTGTTTGTAGAGATCCAGATCTTCTTACATCTCAGGCTGGTTTCGTGGGTGCTCAGAGTGGTCTGGTAGATATCCAGCTCAATTCCGCGGACCAGTTGAAATAGGGTCCCCTACTCCTCCGCCATCTTTCCCCTCTCCTCTCGAGAATAATTGCCTTTTAAGTGAGCTTATTTTGCTTATATTAATACCGATTACATTTCTACCATCTTATTTCTTTATCATGTTAAGTACTTTATTTCTTTGGACTTTTGATAACATACTTATTTCACTTTTTCCTTTACTGGTTTTGAAGTTATACCTTCTGTTCTATTTATTTGAATCAGGACTTCTCAATAGCGGCAAAAATGACCTTTTGGGCTGAATAATTCTTTGTTGTGAGGCCCTATCCTGTGCATTGTAAGATGCTTCTTAGCAGCATGACTGATGTCTACCCACTAGATGATAGTAGCACACCCCCTCCTTGAGTTATGATAACCAAAAATGTCTCCAGTCATTGCAAATGTCCCAGAGGTGGAAAACACACTCTCAGTTGAAAAGCACTATTTTAAAGATTATCTATAAATTGTTACATGCACATACAACATAACAAAGCTTAATATTAATATACATCATATTTTTTGCCAAGAGGAGATGAGGACCTTAAAATGCTAAGTCTGTACTCCTTCCTTGCAGATTCCCTTTTGGAAGCAAAACCAGATAAAGGGATGGCCTTGAATTTACATTTTATTGGTTATAGTTCATCAGTATAATGTTAATATATAATTTCTATGTTTAAGGTTTTCCATATTAGCTGAGTTTTCTGTATTGACTAAAACTTGTTTGATTTTCTAAGACATCAATTTTTATTGTTATTTCTTTTGCTTCTATATCTAATTTAAAAAATTATTTTATTGAGCTCTACTTAGATCTTAACCTTTTTCTTTATAAACTTTCTGCTCCTGTTTCATAGAGATTGTTTCTTTTCATATCCTACTGAAAATACCAAACCTATTTTTAAATGCTCTGTTAGTTCATAGAGCAAATATTTTTCAGATGTCCGCACTTCATTTTTGCTTTAGGATGATGTTCTTTCTCCCTTCATCCACAGTAAATTTTTCATAAGTTCTGTATTGGGGTCTTTTTCTTGTTTACCCTCTAAGTCCACCCTTCACCCTCCTTCACCTTGTGTGCCCTCATAGTGTGCACTGTGAAGCTAATATGTATGGACTACATCAACAGGCTGGAGAATCTTGTGGCTTCCAGTTGAGTTCAGCCAACGGGAGCACCTGCAGGAAACTGGAGGACAGGAGCAAAATGACACTGGAGTATTTATTTCCCTGCTGTCATTCCTTCTGAGTTGTTCAGACTTAGCAGAGCACCTGTGAGGGACTCCCTCAGGTGTTGCCTGAACTTGGCCCTTCACATCTGGAATAGAAATGGCTCCCTATACTTTACCCTGGGAATCTGCTCCATCCATTCTTTTCTACACCCTGCCCACACCTTGGTTAAACATTCCCTTTAAGTTATTTTCTTGCACTCAGTTTGTGTTTGTTCTGTTTTGCTTTACTTTCTGAGTCCTAATTAATAAAGGTTTCACTTTGTATTTTATATTTTGCAATTATTTTTCTTCTTTCTTTATGGGGAGGTGATCTATCTAGAGCACCCAAAGGGTATGTGGAGTTTCTTCAGCCATAGTCTTAAAATGTGTTAGTCAATTATGATTTTCATATTCACAGCTTGAATCTGTTGCTTTCATATGGCATGGCTTTGTTAGAATCGAATTTCTCCTCTCATTGCCTATCTCTCCAATATTCTCTGCAATACTCGGTACCAGTTGTGACACATATTTAGCCAGCCAAGTTGCTTTTTTTTGTAGAAAGGAAATAGAATGCCACTTTCCAGCTTACATGGATTTAGAAAAGAGATGTATGTATACATATGTATATTTGAAGAGGTACTTCATCTGACTAAGAGGCTAAAACAAATAGAGGGACCCAATTGTGGCCAATTGTGGAAAATGCTAGGCTCTGAAAAGACTTGCAGAAGCATTCTGCTTCCCTGGGGCCAAGTAGCTCATATCAGACCAGACCACCTTAGATTGATAAAAACCATCAACTCTGAATAAATAAATAAATAAATAAATAAATAAATAAATAAATAAAAACCCACAAGCTGATGGCATTGGAGAGGGAACAAAGGCAGGCTGAATTTAGAGGCGAGAGGCTACTTAGAAGAAAGGAAGGGAACCTGGTGAGTTTCCTGTTTATAAAACATTTAGCCTGGGGGCAGGCCCCAGTCTGCATCTTTAGAGATTGCTGAAACTGATGGAAAATCCACAGTTTTACTTACTTGAAGAATCAAAAGACAGGGTTCAGTGGGCAACTGCAGCCACTAGAATATGAGGAGGAAAAATACTAGGAAAGGAGAAAGCAAGCTAGGGAGAGGGAGCCACAGATTCTGTGTGTAACTCTAACCAAATCTCTGGCAGCTTATCTAAGGCTGAAAGAACTGAACTGAGTTTTGAGATGCTACCCATAGCAGGGAGACAGCTTTGCACTTTGTCTTCAACAAAACTGTTTAAAAAACAAACAACAAAACAAAACAAAAACTCTTGTAGGTATTTTCTTATTGAACTTATCAGTCCAGAGCAAAGCTTGTCTGTGCAGAGAGGGTTTCCTTCCATTGGGTTCTGTTTCTTCTTTTGGTCTCCCCTACTCAACTCCTCCCTCCGCCAATTCCTTGAGATGTTTTCTTGAACCTCCATTCATCTTTCTACCATCCAGATAGAATCTCTTGTCCCTTTTCCTAGGGATTGTCACTCAGTCATAACTTACAAGGAATGAAAACAAACTGAAAATATCTCAACAGCAACAAAAAAAGAGGTGAATGCTATACAAAGCATAGAAATGCAAGAACAACAACAAAAAAAAGGTGCACTTTATGCAGAAAAGAGTGGGCCTAGTATAAGAAAGTTATCAGAACTAGAAAAATGAAGACATTTGTTTTTCTTAGGCTACATGGCCTTTTGTCATTGTTTGTCTCTTTGTGTGGTACAGTATTGCAAGACTAAGGAGAGACCTCTGTCCTTGAGTCTACATAACTACTTGGCTTCCACTCTGATGTAAGTCATTCTCTGAGTCTGATTTCTGGGAAAAATCAAAAACCAAAAACAAGAAAGCCACTTTATGTAAGGCCTAGCTTTGAGAGTTCTGGTGCTGACAACTGGCCCCATCAGCAGGGGTTGGTGAGATAAATGTGCGTGAGTGTTGAAGGGAACTGGGTAGGTGGAATGCATAACCCCCATAGGATGCCTCTAGGATGCAGAAAATTTTCTTCTAAGAGGCAGGCAAATTGCCTGTCAAGCATACTGCAACCTCTGAAATCAATAATTGGTGATATCCTGGGATAGCACTTATTAACAACAGAAAACTGTTTTCATGATAAGGACACTGCTAGGATACCTGTTAAACCCAAAGTATCTCCTCTGCTATCCTCAAAAGCAGAGTTGAATAGATCAAGGTAATGGTCATTTTGATTGCCAAGGACCTTAGGTTTTTTCATCCTCAAAATTCAAATAGCATGATTTGATGTACTATCTTATTTTCTAATCATGGTAATAACAGACCAATAGAGAGATACAGGCAAATACATTCTCTCTCTGTTTTATTTTCCATTTACAACTTCTGGATATTTTTTTGTTAGTTATGATATTTATAATCCTTTTCCTATTGAGAGGGGAGGGTATTAAGACCCAATAAAAGACTATAAGGGACTATAGTGAATACATTAAAATGTTAACAATGGTTATCTTTGGGAGTAAGACTTGTGAGTGATTTTATTTCATTTAAAAATATGTTTAAAATGTTCTCTAAATAACTGCATTGCCTTAACAATAGAAAATTAACATTATAAAAATAATTGAATTCTAAGTGCCCAAGGGAAAATGTTTTGTAAATAAGAACTGTGGGTAGAAATAGTGATTAAAGTTATGTAAGCCTCCAAATATAGCTGAGAAAAGCAAGAAGTAAAAATCAGGCCAGCTTAGAGAAAAGAGAGTGCTAGAAAATAGTAAATAAATTTAGAGTTACAATAAAAAAGAAAAAAAGTAAGAAATAAAGGTCAACATAAGAGACAATAAAAGAAAGCTGGAAGTAGACGTTGACATTCACCTTTAACTACATGTGTTAGAGTTGCAAATAAAAACTGATTCTGAAACAAAAAGGCACAGAAAGCTTTCAGTTAAAAATTCTGAAAGACAAAATCTTGTTTGCATTGGTAACCTATATGTTTCAAAAAAAAAACCCTCCACTGACCTGACAGGGAATAAAGGGTGAGGAAGGGAAACGAGATCTATGATGAGAATTAAAAAACGTGAGAAAATTCAGATCTGATTACTGAATCTGATCATTCAAATAGTTATTTATCTTCTCTCTGCCACAAATCTGGCAGCAGGAAGAAGGAAAAACAGCCTAGCAGTAGAGCACTGATTTCTAAATGCTGGCCTAGAAGCAGCCGGGGCTGCCATTGATCAAGATTTTTTTTTTTTTTTTTTTTTGGTAAAGAGAGAAAAATGAGAACAATATATAGTGAGCTTCATATTAAGGCAAATTTACTGAATTTTACATGAGATTATGTCCCTATTAGATTTTGATTTTTAAAATGTCCTTTCTCTTATGAAATGACATAGATAGTACATGATGGCTTTTAATGTATTTTCAGCAAAAAGAGAGCTGGGAATGTTATATTTTCCCCAAAATTTTATGAATCTGTTAGATCCAAGAATTAGAGAACTACAGCTTTAAGCCATTGTCATTACATGCATCCCTTCAAGACATAATGCCTCAATTGAGGATGGAGATACACATCCATAAGTAGAAACAATGCCAGCACTATGTGATTGTGTGACATAGTGAATAGCACAGATGTAGGGTGGCATAATCAGGGCAGGTCCCAAAGTGGAGGAGAGGCATGGGTAGGACTTTAAGTGATGATGGCAGAGAACAAGGCATTCTGAAAGACAAATGAGAAGATGGTGCTCAGAATGCACATGACATTTTACAAAGGTCTGTACACTAAGTAAGATGTGCTTATTGGGCATGGCCAAAAAAAAAAAAAATCACATAGACAAGATTGATCCAGTTTGAGAAAAATCATGCACCTCAGGACCGAGTATTTGATTTGTACCATGAAGTGGTGGCAACCTTTTGTTGGTTTTAAAGCAAGATAAATAACCATTTGAAATTATTTTGTTAAAATGTTTCTCTATGTCTTTCATGTTCTGCTGTTTTATCTATGTATCTAAGTTTGAATTTATTATTATTTTTATTCAGTTCAAGACCTGTTGAAGTTCCTGAACCTATGATTTTATGTCTTTAATCAATTTGGGAAAATTCTTAGGCATTCAAATATTATCTTCTCCCATTTTCTCTATATTTTCAATCTTCAATTCCTAAGAGAGCTATGATAGAACACTTCATTCTGTTTCATGTCCCTGAATACTATAATATCTGGCCCAGCAGAAGTGCTCAAATGGGTCTTGCTCTTTGAGAAAATATTGCCTGCCAAGCAGTCTTGTCATGTCACTATTAAGCCCAAATGTGAAATCTGATGTCTCAGGTCTGCTTTGTCTCTGGGCCTGGTGTCACCAATTTCTATGTTGTCTTTGGCTCTCCAGTACTGCTGTCCCATGGACCAGTGACTTGTTATACATCTGAGAGCCCAAAGTGAGGCAATGCACCATGAAATGGGAAAGAAGCACTCATTTACAGGTCTCAGGATGGCCCAGTTCTGAGTCACTGCAGGCTCTAGACTCACTCAGGGGACTGAGTTCTTGGTTTTCTCTTCTTGTAACATTTTTCTCCAGATACCACATGGCTTCATCCCTCACTTCTTTCAAGTCTTTGTTCAAATGTCATTCAATGAGATCTTTGATGAACAAGGTTTAAAATGGTACCAAGTTTTATGTCAATTTCTTGTTTTGCAGGTAACTTAAATTTGAATCTCAAAACTCAATGAATTACAGCACTGAGAGGTTATAAGTTCTTCAGGGAGACTCTTTTCTTTAGCCTTATTGAGACAAAGTTGCCTGTTATTTCCCTTTAATCGTGGTTGGATTTTCTCCCATCTCTCCTTTTCCTATGGACATAGTCTTTAAGGGAGAGAGGGTCTCAGCTTTATTCGGAATCTCTTTTCTTTTTTCTTTTCTTTTTTTAAAAGATTTTTAAATTTATTTTAGAGGTGGGGAGGGGTGAGGGTGAGGCAGAAAGAGAATCTCAAATAGTCTCCCCACTGAGCGCAGAGCAGACACAGGGCTCCATCTCACAACCCTGAGATCATGACCTAAGCTGAAAATCAAGAGTCGGATGTTTAACCAACAGCCACCCAGCTGCCCCTGGAATCTGTTTTCTAACTCTCTGTCTTCGGTGGACCCTTTGCCTCATTTCTAGGTCTCGCATGGACTTAAAAAGCTCATTGTTATAACTAATAAAACCTGCAGATACCTGTAACTTCAGCTCACTACTTGTCACTCTGGTTTACACTTACCTCTTCATTTTAGGCTTTTGGACATTTCCCATTATATTCATATGATTTTAGCTATATATTGATAAGGATATTCATTATATCTTTTCTCTCTCACATTTCTAGGTGTCTTATAGGAGATTTTTTTTTTAATTTTATCTAATCTACCCCACTGCTATAAATGAAAAATAAAATTAGGGTGTTAAAAGTATTAATTGAAAATGGTACAATGCAAGATTACAAAGATGAAAACTCAGTAGCATACCAGGTAGAAGCCTAGTACAATGCACTTTAAGACTTTTTAAAAAAAAAAAATTGGGGGGCATCCTGGGATCCAGCCGTTGGGCTCCCTGCTCAGTGGTGAGTCTGCTTCTCCCTCTCCCTCTGACCCTCCCCTTGCTCATGCTCTCTCTTTTGCTCACTCTCTCTCTCTCTCAAATAAATTAAAAAAAAAATCTTTAAAAAGAATAAAAAAGCAGTTTTAGGTTTACAACAAAATCAAGAGAAAGTACAGAGATTTCCATAGACACCTGCCAGCACATATGCATAGTTTCTGCCATTATCAACATCACTCACTGGAATGGTACTTTAAAAACAAAACAAAACAAAACAAGGATGAACCTACATTGACACACATAATCACCCAAAGTCTATAGCTTACCTTAGGGTTCACTCTTGGTTTTGCACATTGTATGGATTTGGACAAATGTATAATGACATATATCCATCATTATAATATCATCCAGAGTATTTTCACTGCCTTAAAGTCCTCTGTGCTCTGTCTGTTCATTCCCTTTCATTCCCCCAGCACCCTGTCAATCACTGATCTTTTTATTGTCTGCACAGTTTTGCCTTTTCCAGGATGGCATACAGTTGAAATCCTGCAGCATGTAGCCTTTTCAGATTGGCTTCTTTCACTTAGTAATATGCATTTAAGTTTCCTCCATGTCTTTTCATGGCTTGATACCTCATTTCTTTTAGCTCTGAATAATATCCCATTTTCAGGATGTACCAGGGTTTATTTATCCATTCACCTACTGAAAGATATCTTAGTTGCTTCCAAGTTTTGATAATTATGAATAAAGCTGCTATAAGCATCTCTGAACAGGTTTGGACATGGACTTAATTTTTAAACTTTTTTGGGTAAATAGAACAAAGTGTTGATAACAGTATGTTTAGTTTTGTAAGAAACTGTGTCTTCCAAAGTAGCTGTACCATTTTGCATTCCTGCCAACAATGCATGAGAGTTTCTGTTGCTCCACATCCTCACCAGCATTTGGTATTCTGAGTGTTCTGGACATTGACCATTTTAATAGTTGTGCAGTGGTTACAATGAATTTTTGACTTAACAGTTTTACATGCTCAGTCATAAATTAAGATAGAGATTTTAAAATTTTAGAAATGTTATGTACATACCCAGTGAGTATGAGAGAAAGTGGTAGAAGAAACACTTTTCTCTTTGTTGGAAAAAGAAGAGCTGACGCAGGAGCAACTCTTTTTTGGGGGCGGGGGGTTTAAGCAACTGAACAGAGAGTATTTTTCTATTACCTGACAAAGCAAATATACAACTTTGACTTTCACAGAGGGCAAACGGTAGACATCTTATCAAGCTTAAAACACCAACAGCTGATTTTTATCTCCTGTTAAGACTAATTCAATAGGATACTTCCACTTCTATAAACTTTAAATGAAAAATATAGGAAAATTCAACAAGTTATGGTATCAGGAAAATATAAATGTATCCCAATAAGATATGACTTCCAGCAAAGGCTAGCTAAGAAAAAGTGAGGCACTCCTGATAGTTTAGCCCCTGAACAGTAATAAAACTTATAAGGAATTTCACATTTTCACAAATATAATTTCATGTCCATGTTTGTAGCTTTATTAATCATTCCATTGGCTAGGTGATTTTATGCCTTAAGTCACTAAAGAGTAACAGATTACTTAGTGAAATATGTTTCCAAAGTGTTGAATGTATGAAGCAATTCTGAATCTAGATTATGTGACAGATGTTTGAGGAAAAGCATTATAATTGCATCACAAAATTGCAAAAAGGAAGCAATCTTGTCTTTTTAAAATGTAGTTTCTCTATGCCCACTTATTTGAAAACAGAGTTGCTTTCAAGAAAAAAATAAACACCTCATGGCATTGTCGCTTAGAGACAACCTCCTCTTGTAAGAATGAAGTGTTAAGAGTCAAGAGTCAAAAATCTTGTAAGATTTTTCTCTTGACTTTACTGCTTCATGGGTTGATCAACAAGGCTTTTAAACTGTTAGCATATGGCATATGAATAAATTACTAAGTCTATTAAATAACCATCAATTAGTTAATGCATTATGAAGCTATAAGGGAGTTTAAGAGATTTTTGTGTCCGGGCCATTTATTTAGGCAGATGAATGTCTAAGTCAAAAATATCCAACTAGTTGGTGGGATTAACTCATCAACTAAGTAGCTGATAAGGGACAATGTAGCAGCATCAGAGATTACAGCCATCACCAATGGGTAAGAGATTTGACTGGAAATTGCTATCATACATCTTTCTTTCCTTTATGCAGTTTTTGGGTAGCCATCAACTTTCTCTTTTGTTTCTGATTTGTGGTAAAATACCTCTCACATGTAACTGGGGACGTCAGCTATTGGCCATGATGGAGGAACTTATAGCAGATGAACACCCCACTAAGAAGACTCAGACAATAGACACAATGCACACATACATATGCACAAACACAACCTGTTTGAAGGTGCCGTAGAGCTTCTGAAAAGCCAGAGCTTGGCCCACAATCTTCAGAGATGAAAAGTTCACTGACATGGGCCCACCACTTGGCATGTTGTGACACTCTTGGGGCATGAGCCATTTTTAAACTTGGCAGAGTGAGAGAATGAGGGCAAATGCTAAGGGGCTACAAATCCAGTAGAACTTTCAGCGATTCCACAGGGTTTAGGAAACAAAAATAGAAATATAGATCTGTGACGGTGGTCAGGATTTGAGGGTTCAAGATGAGGTATAGGGAAGCATTCTAGAAGTGGTATAAGAGAAGTGGGCTATTTTCCCTCTGGGTATTTGTTGATTTGTAAGCTACAAAGAGCAAGAGACCCAAAACTAACCAAAAAGTAAAAATCAAGCAAAGATTCAGTAGTCTCGCTTCTGAAGAGAGGGGAGACAAAAACTGGAGTCAAGAATATCCCAAATGGAGAGGCCTTGGTAAACAAACATCTCAGCAAGGAAACTCCGGGGGAGGGGGGGAAATGCTTGTTTTCTACGCTAGGAGATAGAGTTCAAGCCTTACAGTGACTGAAATACAGCCTGAAGTCATGTAGATTGAGACTGTCAGAAAATGAGAATGGTCTCTGGAGGTAGATATCATCATCCAGAACTCATGGAATTTTTCATGTACAGTGATTGTATTTCATAAAAAAAAAAAATTTCTTTATCAAGAAACATATCCAAGAAAAAGACAGACAATAGAATTAGCCTTGTGGCTGATGCAGACTATTGCAGTAGAAAACTAAGACTTTAAATTTATGGTAATTACCATGTTCAAGGAAATAGAGGGTGAGATGGGCAATTTACCCAGAGATCTGAAATCTCTAAAAGGAAATTGTAAAACTAAACTTATAATTTAAAATAAAAACTCAATAGATGTGTGTAACAGCAGATTGACCTATTTTAAAAAAGAGAGATCTATGTCAAGAAAGACAAGAAAGACTGAAGCACAGAAAGTAAAAAAAATGGGAAATACAGAAAGATCCTAAAAGACACATGGACACCATGAAAAGACCCTATATTATCTGTTTTTTATAACAGAATGAGAAAGGATGAATGGAGCAGAAGTAATATTTGAAGACCAAATAGTTGAGAACGTTTCAAAAGTAATGACAATAATCAAGCAAAAGACTCATGAAGGACTATTACCCTAAGCATAGATAAATTGGAAAAACAAACAAAAAAACCACACAACTGCATCATAATAAAACTTTTACCAACCAAAAATAGAAAAAAAGAAGGAAGGAAGGAAGGAAAGGAGGAAGGAAGGAAAAAGGAAAGAAAGAAAAGAGAAGAAGGCTGAGACAAAAAGTATCTTAACCTTCACAAGATCAATAATAAAACTAATGACTGCAGGATTTGGGCAGTTCTCCAGCGTAGCCAGCCTCCATGTGGTGGCTCTGCATTCCAGGCCCCCTCAAACTGCTAGCACCTCTACATCAATGCATGCTCTACAATTACTACAAGAGGAAAAAAGACCAGAGAAAATCATGCATCAGCTCATAAATGCTTCTGCCTGGAAATAATTGCATTCACATTTCATTGACAAAATCAAGTCACATCTTACTTCAAAGTATGTTTGCAAGGTGAGAATTTCTAAAAATCATGATCAGTAATAATAATGTCCACTACATAATGTTTCTGCTTATAAGGTCATTTAAATTTGAGCATTAACACTAGTGATGAAATGCAAGTTTTTGTTCCCACTCAAAGAATCTCAAACACTAGTAAGAAAGGAGGAAAAAGTACTTTTAGCAATAAGACTTTGCCAGAATATACAATGGGAAAAAGTCTTTTCAACAAATGGTGTTGGGAAAACTGGATAGCTCCATACAAAAGAATAAAGCCAGACCACTTTCTCACACAATGCACAAAAATAAACTCAAAATAGATTAAAGACCTAAATGTGAGATCTGAAACCATAAAATTACTAGAAGAAAACATAGGTAATAATTTCTTTGACATTGGCCATAGAAACATTTTTCTAGATATGTCTCCTCAGACAAGGGAAACAAAAGCAAAATTAAACTAGTAGGACTACACCAAAATAAAAAGCTTTTGCACAGCAAAGGAAACCATCAATAAAACAAAAAGACAACCTACTGAATGAAATAAGATATTTGCAAATGATATATCCAATAATGGGTTAATATCTAAAATACATTAAGAACTTATACAACTCAACACCAAAAAAAAAAAAACCCAAATTACCCAATTAAAAAATGGGCAGAGGACTTGAATGACATTTTTCCAAAGAAAACATCCAGATGGCAACAGACACATGAAAAGATGCTCGACATCACTCATCATCAAAGAAATGCAAACTAAAACCACAATGAGATATCACCTCATACCTGTCAGAATAGCTAAGCTATAAAACACAAGAAACAACAGGTGTTGGTGAGGATGTGGAGAAAAAGGAACCTTCATGTACTATTCATGGGAATACAAATTGTACAGCCACTGCACAAAAAGAAAATCTATGGAGGTTCCTCAAAAGATTAAAAACAGAATTATCATATGATACAGTAATTCCACTAGGGTATTTATCCAAAGGAAAAAAAAATTTGAAAAGATATGTGCACACCCATGTTTATTGCAACATTATTTACAATAGCCAAGATATGGAAGCAACCGAGTATCCATCCACGGGTGAATGAATAAAGAAGAAATGGTATACACACACACACACACACACACACACACACACACACACACACACTGGAATATTACTCAGCCATAAAAAAGAATGAAATATTGCCATTTGCAACAACATGGTAATAAGGCTAAGTGAAATAAGTCAGCCAGAGAAAGACAAATACCATATGATTTCATTCATTTGTATAATTTAAGAATAAAAAAATGAATAAAGAAATAAGAGATAAACAAACAAATAAACAAACAAAACGGACTGTTAAATACAGAGAACTGGTGGTTACCAGAAGGGAGGTAGGTGGGACGGGGTAGGTGACATAGGTGAAGGGGATTAATTCAATAAGCACTGAGAAATGTACAGAATTGTTGAATCACTATATTGTATACCTGAAACTAATATAATCCTGTATGTTAGTTATACTTGAATTAAAAAAGTAAATATCCGTGGTTTGTTCTTCCTCTGAGGAAACAAGGCATTTCAGAATATGTAAGGTAGAAATTGCCTTAAAATTATGTAATGTTTTTATTTGCAATCTGTGCAAATTCTGGGAAGAATGCCACACATTCATATTTCACCAAGAAATGTCCATAGTTTGAAGCAATAATACATGTTGAGTTCATTTATGCTAGTATTTTACAAATTATGAGTTCACTTGAAGATATTAAATTCTGAGCTACTTCATGATACTGTCTTAACTAAGAGCTTTCTCTGGAGTTATATACTCCTCGCCGTTAAGAAAAATTTCAAATGAAGCAAAAGAAGGAGGCATATCCTTGGTTATTATGCTAATGATTATCTAGTAAGCTCACTATAACTCTCTAGGACCTGGGAAGTATAACTTTGTTGGACTTACTATTTACTACCAATTAGGGCCCAGATGTTTAACAACACCCCAAAGTTAGATTTCAATGTCTAGAAAACTGATGAGATGCAAATTATTTTATTTGTGGTGGATACTATAATGTATTGTCCAGATCTCCCTTCAGGAATAAAGGTCTTATTCCCCCAGCTGCTAGAAAAACAGGCCTCAGTTGTCAGTCCTCTTAAGGAGTGGCCTGAAGTTTGCCCAAGATCATGCCTCCTCCCAAGGGTAACCAATTTCCCATGACTGGTCAACTCAGGTATACAAAGGGGTATAAGATTGTTTCCTATGCTGGAGGGGAGGGTGGCGGCATGGGTAACTGGGTGATGGACATTAAGGAGGGCATGTGATGTAGTGAGCACTGGGTATTATTATATAAGACTGATGAATCACTGACCTCTACCTCTGAAACTAGTAATACATTATATGTTAATTAATTGAATTTAAATTTTAAAAAATTTAAAAATATAAATAAATAAATAAAATATGAAATGGAAAAAAAAATTAAAAATAAAGGGATATACGAGTCCAGGTCCCACTCCCCAGCTCAAGAAACAGCTAGATCATCTGAGCCTTCCTTAAGATAGAATCACAACTCAACTTCTCTGTCCAATCTTTCTTCTCCTCTCTACCATAGCAGTTGATCCCAAAAGCATTTTCTAGTAAATATCCTACACATCAATTTTGGTATCATAGGCTGGTCCCTGGAGAAACTACTAGTGACTTTATTCAATAATGATGAAAGAGACTTCTGTCCAAGAGAGAAGGTAACTCCAGAGATTGTTTTTATTGCTCTCATGGAATTAGCCAGTTTTAAATCTGACTTAGCAATTTTTCCCCAGCCTTCTTTTTTTCACTGACTCCATATATGTCCATGAGTTTCTCACATCCTCTATTGAACCAATGTTGTCATCTTTTGATATCTTACTAATAAGTTAAATAACAGTTTGATACATGTTTACTATTTGCATGAGCATTACGGTTTTAAATATTTTAAAATTTATAGAGTCCTCCACAAATCCTGCGGCCTTAGTCCAATGTTTTGAAGTCCTAGACACCTCAGATTGCTCACCTGCCTCAAAGAGTTGATTTGTGGGGCGCCTGGGTGGCTCAGTCGTTAAGCGTCTGCCTTCAGCTCGGGTCATGATCCCAGGGTCCTGGGATCGAGCCCCGCATTGGGCTCCCTGCTCCGCGGGAAGCCTGCTTCTCCCTCTCCCACTCCCCCCACTTGTGTTCCCTCTCTCGCTGTGTCTCTCTCTGTCAAATAAATAAATAAAATCTTAAAAAAAATAAATAAATAAAATGCAGTACCTAAGACTGAGCACAACATGATGAAAAAGAGTTTGACAAGTATGAGGTTGAGTCCTGATTCTGGGCTCTTATTCTGACTCTAAGCCTCTGACAGGTAGCTCAAATTCTGTTAACTTTTTGGTAGAGACGTCACACTTAATAAATCATAGTGCCCTTCTACTGAAATGCAATGTCTAAGATCCTTTCATATGAACATCTGTTTTAATGAAGGCTCTCTTTTACCTGTGCAATTGATTTCTTGAAACTAAGTGCAAGAGATTGTGTCATTTCCAATTAATTTTGCCTGTCTGTGTTGTCCCATTACTTTGGCCTGTCAAGATATCTCTCAGCCTGGATTCTGTTTTCAAACATGTCACTTAAACTCAAGCAATTCTGGGTAGTTAACCATCTTCATAAAAATGTAGGGCAGCCAGGACTCTTACAGTCTTACTGGCTACTACAGCTAACCATCCTTCATACGGTAATGCACACTTTGGAAGTAAAGATTTTAGAAAGCTTTCAATCCACTCAGCTTTACCATCATCCAGGCTGTATTCTTCTATCTTCTATGGTGCTAGTATAATAGCTGCTATACAATATAGGTTTAATAACTATATCTTGAATAAATTAATGAATTGCCCAAAGCATATAAAGAGATATTTTGGTAACTGTCTTTCTGAAATTAACATATACTATTTCTTAAGCATTTTATTGCCCTATCCAGTTCAAAATTCTCATCAGTAAGGGAAACATGATTAATCTGACATAACTTGATCACAGAGAGTTTACGCTGATCTCCAGAGAGCCTTGCTTCCTTTCTAAGAGCTCACAAACCTCCATCTGATAATCCATTGCAGCATCTTTCCCAAGATTGTGGTGAAGCTTCTGTTCCATAATTTGTAGAATCCAACTTCTTCATTGTTTCAAAAAGTGGGTCTTCTGTCACTTTTTTCCATGATTTTTCAAAATGGCTAGTGATCCTCCGCTACTTCTTCCAGCTTTCATGAAAAAATTGACCTATGCTTGACATCTGAAGTTGTGCAACACGGGTCCTCGCTCAATTTCTAGCTCCTTCTATATCTTGCACCTTGATCCCTTCTTAACTATGTTTTTCCTATCATTTATAATTTCTTAATTATTCTAATTAATATAGAAAATGAAAGCCAGACAAATAAAGTCTGTTTTCTTCAAGGAGCTCTGCTTTCTCTGAGGAATTGGTTAACATTTGTTACCTGGTATTTTGTGGAATTTAATGTCTGTGAAGTAGTCAGGGAAGGACAAGGCAGAGAATGGGTAGAGTAAATGACTTATGAAGTTAGCATTGTGGATTGGACACAGGATGAAGATTCATTTAATCAAGAGATTGGCAGATGGTTTCATTTATTGTCATGTGGGAGAGAGCCGAAAGTAGAACACCTGACGGTTGTGAGCTTATCAGGACACCTCGTAGCATGAGCTACTCCAGCTGGCCTCGGATCACCCTGAATAAGCCAGATGAATCCAACACATATAAACATGCTGTGTGTTCTCAGGATGTTAATATCCAGGAACCCAGTCAACACAGAATATCTAACTCTAATGTTATCTCACTTCCTGAGGGCACCAGAAGAGGCATAGTCCTAGGAGAAGGAAAGAGATGAATAAATGGACTTGACATCACCCCAGACTCAGTTTGGTTTGTTAAGACTTTCTGATTGGTAGGGCCAATTCTGTGCCTCTGGCAATATGTGGAGGATACTGTGCATCATGCTGTTGTCCACTGATGGATCACAGCCAAATGCTAGTTATCCATGAGTTTTAGAATTTCCTCCATTCACTTCTATTGGCACCGATACTAAAGCAGAAAATAAACTGATTACCTTTTGTTCTGTCTCTTCCTGTGCTTGTTAAACCTTGAAAAGATTAATGTTTATAAGTGTGCCTACAACATGCCAAATGATACATAAAAGATAGATACATAATACATACATAATACATACATAAGTTTGTATGTATGTAAGCTATAAAATGGCTTAATCTTTATAACAATATGGTTATATATAAATATTTATTTATTTATTTCCCTTTCAAAGGTGAAGAAACTGAAATGTTTGGAATAGGCAAATTGGTCAAGCCTACAAAGCTAATAAATGACAGAGCTGAGATTCAAATCACGTCTACTGATTTCCAACATGTCCTTTTCATTACCAAGATGCATTTCTTAAGAGAAGCAATAGCAAGAAAAACAAGTAGCAAGTTGGCTACAAATAAGAAATTGCTGTGATGAGATAAGAATATTTATTTAACCAAAAAAATTCTGGCTAATCTACAAAGTAATGATCTTTAGGCTTTGAGAAATTCAGAATTAGTGTGCATGGGGAATATTTTATATGATTTTCTATGATTTTAAAGTAATGTTTATTTATGGTTTTTAAAACTTGTAGAAAAATACACTTTACCATGGAATTTAATAAATACGTAAGTAGAAAGTTATCTGGGTGTATCTTTGGAGAATTAGGGTAACATAAGATCATGAAAACAACAGTGAAAAAATCTGTCACCTCTATAGTTTCTTGGAAAAAAGGATTATGTAACTCAATCTAACACTCGGCAGTATATTGTTGCTTGTTTCTAATTTTTTCTTGTGTTATGTTCTTGATTCTCCAGCCATTCTGTAAGTTATTTTGAGGACCAGATTTTAAATTTCTTTTTTGGACATGAGACACCAAGTATGGAGCCTGGCATATCTATCACCCTCTTAGGGATTAATGTACTTAATCTCTCTAGGGCACTCAGTGCCAGAAACACTGGAAAAGTCATCCTAATTTAATGATTTCTTTGTACGTATGTTTCTGATCATGACATGATCCTAGTGATTGCTGTATTACAGCTTAAGTGCAAATTCACTCTTTTTTTGCATGCTCTGGGATAACATAATTGGACCCTGGAAATATTTCTCCTCTGTCACCCAGCAAGACGTTAAGCCTTGTCAGTTGAAGGTGCTAGAAGGAGACCTGACAGTTTGTCCCGTGATTTCCAAAAGGATGCACCTTTCTCCAATATTCAGCTATAGTGCACTCTTTCTACCTCTCAACTCAAGCTGCAGGAGCATAGCCAGGGGCCCTAGACAGTGTGGGTCCCAGACTAGGTCTCTGTTGCCAGCCTCATGTATACATATGCCCAGGACCCTGCAAAGCTAGTCATCTAGCAAGCCAGATGGCCTTTATCCCATGGCCTTTATCCCATGCACATAGATGACCTAGGGTCCCCTGGTCCAAGCCACAGCCAGAAGTGGACTAGACTCCCGCAGAGGGTGGCCTCCCCAGCTCCCAGTGTCATCATTATTTAATGGTCAGCCACTAACCCCACCACCTGGCAAGTTCTGAGGCTTAGCAATTCCTTGTGGAAAGCTCTCCCTACCAACCCACAGGGAAGATTTCTGGCAAGTCCAACCAGCATACCACCACAGCGGTTTCCTGGCCATCCAGTGAGCCACCCCAAACCCCTCCTGGATCCCAGCCTGGATCTCAGCCCAGGTGAGACAAGGGCCCTTCCTCGGACATACTATGTCACCCTAGGGAAAGGAGCTGCTCTTTCTATCTGCTACCCCTATATTCCTTACAATTCTCTTTAACTCTCATAATCGAATTCTCCATTACTTCCATTTTACCATTAATAATTCTTTATATTACATTTTCCTTGTTCAAAACACCCTGTGCTATCTCCTGACTTGATCCTGAGTAATACAGACATCTTAGTCAGAAAACCACTCTTGATTTGGGTCTTTCTTTACCAACTCAAAGACTGAGAGTGGGGGTAAGGGGGATTGTAAGTCATTAATAGCAAAGCTAATCTATATTGAGTACTTATTACACATGAGGCATGATGCTAGGCACCTGATGGACATATATTTCTTGACCCTCACAATATCTTACAGGTACACATATTAACTCCATGTCAGATGAAGAAACTTGCTCAGATCCCCACAAACAAAGGTGTGACTCCAGTGCTTCCCATTACAGGGCTTTGATTTTGAGAAAACACTATACAGCCCTCCAAATTACATGATAGTTAAATTAAAATATAAAGTGGTCTTTTTAAATGTAAAATATTGCTTGCCATATTATAATATCCTAGGTTTTAAAGTATCCCAATTTTAATAAATGGATTATTATATTAGTATGCTTGGGCTGCTATAACAAAATACCATAGACTGGGTGGGGTTTAAACAATAAAAATGTATTTCTCACAGTCTTGGAAACTGGAAAGTCCAAGATCAATATGCCAGCCAATTCAGTTCTCATGAGAACCCTCTTCCTGCCTTATGTATAGCCACCTTTTTTCAGTGTTCTCAACTGGTGAAAAGAAAGCACTCTGGTGTCTCTTCTTCTTAAAAAGACACTGATCCCATCATGGAGACTCCACCCTCATGGCCTCATCTAAACCTAATTACCTCCCAATGGTCCCACCTCTAAATATCATATTGGGAGTTAGGGCTTCAACATACAAATTTTGAGGGGACACAAATATTGAATCTGTTGTTAAGAAAGAAAAAAAGAAGAAGAAGAATGTAGCAGGAGGGGAAGAATGAAGGGAGGGAAATCGGAGGGGGAGAAGAACCATGAGAGAGGATGGACTCTGAAAAACAAACTGAGGGTTCTAGAGGGGAGGGGGTGGGAGGATGGGTTAGCCTGGTGGTGGGTATTGAGGAGGGCACGTTCTGCATGGAGCACTGGGTGTTATGCACAAACAATGAATCATGGAACACTATATCTAAAACTAATGATGTAATGTATGGGGATTAACATAACAATAAAAAATTTAAAAAAATAAAAAAATAAAATAAAATCAAAAAAAAAAATATTGAATCTGTAACAGTTATGTCAGAATTAGATACTGGTCTACCATTTTGATAGTAGGCCCCCATTTTTATATGAAATGATTTCTAACATGTTAAGATTAAAGGAGTCAACCAGCAGTCATCTAGGTCATTGTCTAAACTTCATGTTCAATAGTCAAATAATTCCATAAAGAATTGGGAGTGAATAATTGTTTATCCAATAAGAACTGTAGTTACTATTTCTAAATATGTTGTCTAATTACTCAGTTAGAGGTTATAAATCCTAATAGTCCTATTGCTATTTGCATTGGGTCCATGAAGAAAATCTTATGTATCCAAACCAACATTTATATGGTATATTATTATAGTCAAACTTAGTTTGCTATATCCATAAAATATCTTCATTGATTATTATCTTTTAATATCCAAGCTGATATTCCAATTACAGAAAAATGACATTTTTATCTAGGATTATCATTCAAAAGGAGTGGTAAAAAGAATATAAAAACACTAATTTAAGGAGACACATGCACCCTTATGTTTATAGCAGCGTTATTTAACATAGCCAAATTATGAAAGCAGCCCAAGTGTCCATCAATAGATGAATGGATAAAGAAGATGTGGTATATAGATATAATAGAATATTATTCAGCCATAAAAAATGAAATCTTGCCATTTGTAACAACATGGATAGATCTAGAAAGTTAATGCTAAACAAAATAAGTCAGTCAGAAAAAGACAAATGCTACTCATATGCGGAATTTAAGAAGCAAAACAAATGAGCAAAAAGAAAAAAGCAGAGATAGGGACAGAGCCAAATCAAGAAACAGAGTCTTAATTATAGAGAACAAACTGACGGTTACCAGAGGTGAAGTAGGTGGGGGGATGAGTGAAATAGGTGATGGGGATGAAGGTGTGCCCTTGTCGTCATGAACACTGTGTGATTAAAATAAAAACTTTTTAAAAAAGGAGTGGTAAATTAATTTGCTAGGCAAAACTAGAAAAAGAGATTACATGCAGAAAAGAAAAACTTATACTATGTCTCAGATTAATTACCTAAAATATATTTCTGTAAAAGTGAAATCATTTAATAATAAATTCTATTCTATTCTAAATTCTAGCCAATTCAATATTTTATCTATGCACATAATTATATATATACACAACTCTGCCTATTTCTCTCTCAGTTCTATTTCATAACAGCTTCATAAACTTGGGCAGATTTTTTTTAATAATAAATAAATAAATCTCTTTAAACCTCAGCTTCCTTATCAATAAAATGAGTATAATAAAAATTATCTCAGGTTGTTGTGCGGATAAATGATAATAGACAAGCACACATAGAAAGTCTCAAAAAATTTACCTCCTCTGTCTTCTTTCTCAGAAGGAGGTGCTCCGCTTGACCAAGAAAAGGAAGACTTGGGGTTTAAGAAACAAGAAATCCGACAAAGGAGGGCAACACAGGGAATCACATCCCATCTCCTGGTGACGGCAAGAATAGCCCAGGAATAACAACTGGGTTAGAGCAGGCAGATGGAGGGTTAGAGGAAAGATATCACTAATAAAATCAAATCTGGCAGACTGCCTTTCATGTTTGATGATAGCAAGAAGCTATAAATAAGCAATTGATACATAGAGAAGTACATACAAATTATAGCTACTAACTCCAGGGTACTCAATGGTATACAACAAAAGAAAATGAAATAAAAACAGGCTGTATGGCTCAGCTGTGGATAATATTTACAGTCAGTATACTGTCTAAATGCAGTACAGAGCTGACCAAATATATTGGGATGATGGGAGGAGGACTGTGAGAGTGCTCAATCCTCACCTCCCAGAAACAGGAACCATGAGACGATATGGAAAGCTACAAAGGAATCAAGAAATAAAAATATAAGCATTTTTTTTGATAATGATGATAAATCCCAGAAGAAACAGCTAAAAGTCAAATCATTCTACAAAGTGTGCATCAATAAGACAGTTGCAGTCCCTCACCCTGTCCATTCCCATCCCCAACGTCTCTTTCCCAGAGGAAACCACTTTCACTCCTCACTCCTTTCACTTTCACCTGGTATTTACCACCATATTTCTACAAGATAAGATTAAATTTGTAAAGACACAGGCTGTAGGTATAACTACCTATCACAGGGTCTTCTAGTCCATGGTAAGCAGTTAGCCCTTCTGTGTTGTTCTTGTGGTTACATGAAGCAAGTCATCTACGTCACGTTACAAACATCGATATGCACCAGGAGCCACACCCCTCGAACGGTAAAAGATCCCAAAGCGCTATACGAGGAACCCCGTGCACTGAGAGTCAGCAACTGGACACTTGCTCTACTCTGCCTCCCGACATGGCCACAGGGAATAAACCGAAGGAAAAGGAAAAGGGAAGAAAGATTTTAAGAATCTGGACATTCTTTCAACTTAAAAAAAAAGGATCAATAATCCTGGACTGTCCTTTTAAAAGAAAAGATATACCTTGGAAATACCTGCTGCATTTCAAAGATGTCAGAAAACAACAGCTAACACTTACATAGTACTGATTATTGGCCAAGGCTATTCAAGAAAACGGGCCTATATACAAATTCAATAAATGCGAACAATACGTGGTAAATATACAATTGTATCCCCTTTTTTACAGATGAGGAAATGGAGACACAGAGAGATTAAGTAATTTGTTTGAGATTGCGTAGGTAGTATATGTAGGGCCAGGTCTGGAACCCACACAGCCTGACTCTGAGATCACTGCTCTTCAGCCACTACTCACGGAATGAGATCCAGGGACCCCTGCTTGGATCTGTGTCTCTTAGGCACTGATGAGAAGTTAGGCAGGGGAAGACAGGTGTGGAACTCTGCATATGTGGGTAGTGTTGGGGGTGCCATTCAGTACAGGGAGGAGGTGAGTGAGAATGAGCTGGTTGTTATCAGATGATCATTTGAGGTTACTGCTGTGCCAAGGCCTATTCTGGACCCAAAGCTACATAGGAAATGTATATGCCATACCTAATAACTTCTCTCATAAACCTAATGCAGCCTTCCAGAGTGGAGACCCTCTGCAGCATGAAGGGGGAAAAAATGACATCAAATCAAAGGGGGGAAATGACTTATTTTCTGCTCAAGAGTAGAAAAACTGAATCTAAGGGGCTGCAAAGGCAGAAAGTGTTCAGGGGCTGACCAGGAATGACCATGCTGAATGAGCCCCTACTCATAGAACAGTTAGATGAAGAGAAGGATGAAACATAGAACCCTGGACTAAAAGTGCTCTAAAAAAGAGCATTTCTCAACTCTAGTGAGCTTTAATGGTGTTTCAAAAAGAAAGAAAAAATTACAAGAAGTGAAAAGATCTATTTCCAAGAATTTGATGATTAGGGACCAGAGCTGGGCAAGCCTTCAACAAATCTGTTCAGATTCTTATACATTACCAGTAAAACTGTTCCAAAGCTTGAATGCATTCCTAATCCTCACCTGAGGAGTCTAGCGCATGTTCTAAGATTCCCTGGAGTGACTTGAGAGCACATAATAGACACCTTTGGAACACAAACAGGATTGTTTTAGTGAAGAATCTCATGGCAGAGCAGCTTAACCACTTGGTCTTTCCCAGCTGTGCCCAGGCACTTGGCTGCCAGCAGAGAGAAAAGAAGCAGAGCTCCTCAGAGACTAACTCAAGAGAGCTCAGCTTTCAGGGAAGAGATCATGATTAACCCCTGGCTAGTAGGTTCTTAAACTTGTCCAATTTTTGCAAAACAAAATATAAATCACACAAGAAGTTGCTCTTTTTAGTTGCCAAAACTAATGCCATGTTGATTCTGTTAAAGACACAGGTGGGCCTTACTTCTGGGACTCTATGGGTCAGTCACAGTCCCTTGTCTGTTGGGAAGCTTGGTCTGGCCAAGGTCGGCCTTGGAAGCCCAGGAGAAGCAGACTCCCCGCTGAGCAGGGATCCATCCCAGGACCCTGGCATCACGACCCTGAGCCAAAAGCAGATGCTTAAGCAACTGAGCCACCCAGGAGCCCTTGTTATTGACAACTTTAGGAGGTACTGCTGGATAGAAACTCCTTATATTAGAGGAGAAACTAGGGAATCGAATGAGGACTGTGTCTTCCAGAACCCACTGCAATCAGTAATAATAAAGGGGCAAGAGATGATTTAAACATCTTGCCAGGTCTCTGTCAAGACAGATGTCTAAGGAACTTACATTTAGAATGTAGATGTGATCAGAGAAACAACAAACTATGTTGGTATCTTAATATGAGCATTTTAAGCTGCGAGACATTTTTTAATTCTATCACTAAGTTATGAAACACAGTTTTGGACTGCTTTGAGTAATTAGGAGGGTATTTTTCCTGAAAGTCCCCATGTGTCTATAGTAAAAACATCTGTCCAACATCTGCCAAGAGTAAGAATGCACACATTGAGGAAAATTGCTTTTGTTCATGAACAACAAACCTTCAGTGACAGTCAAAAAAAAAAAAAAATCTAAGCTTTTATTTTGTTGAAATTATGTTTTTGATTTCTGGCATTACAAAAGAAGTATTTAAAATGTAAATTGATTCACAGTGGTCCTGTTAACTGAGGCCAGCTGTGCAGATGAGGAGTAGACATCATTTGTTCTCATAGTACTCTTGTTTCCTTTCCCCGGTTCCCTCCACAAGCACCCTCCCAGCAAAAAACACATTCTACTATCTGCTCGGTAGCATTAAGGTGCAAACAAATGAAACCAATTCACAATCGGGGGAAATCCCTGGGGGAAAATGCTTCCAACATTTCATACAAGAGAGATCAAACTTTTATCTATTAAAATGAAAAAATGTACAAATCCTATGGCCTGGCAAAATTGTTTCTCGATTTCTACCCTCATCTGTCAACATTTCATCAGAGACGTAGAACCACTAGGAAACTGTATGTATATTTATGTAGGAAATAAATACATATATTTGGGCTTTGACCTTATGCCACTGTGGGACCTGATTGCAAAGTCTTTGTGTAGCTGTTTCTGCCTCTGGTGTTGGAGCCTGAAATTCACAGGGCAGGCAATCAGTAAGGAAAGATAGACATTATGTGGGGGAAGGAAGAATGGACTGGAACCTCAGAGGCTGAACTGGAAGCTGCAAGGGAAGATGGGAATCTGCATAAGTCTCTCATCACCACCCAACCTCTCACTTGGATGATTAGAATGTTGTACAGGAGAAGCAGACACTTAGCATCACGGAGCTAAACCCAGGAGTAAGAAAAGCTGCATTCGGAGATCAGGCTGGAGCAGGCTTGGAGGTTGCCCCACTTCCCGCCACAGGCAATCACAAGAGCCAGTAGATAGGCTTCAGGCTGTGTGAGCCTCGAAAACATCTGGGCCAGTACTGGGCATCCAAAAATAAAAAAGCATATGGCTCCTGCTAAATTCCACTTTCCAAATCTCATGAAAAATGTCTCTTAGAGTTTGCACTATGTAGGAACTGTGTAGGAAAGGGAAACCCAACAAACATAGCTCCAGCTTGGTAAAGTTGAAAAAAATGCAAATCTGCTGTACTGCCCTAAAGAAATATGCCCAGATAATATGCCTAAGGGATCAAGGGCAGAATATCCATGTTATGTTATATTTATTAAAAATAGGAATAATTTAAAGGTCCCTTAATACCTGAGCTACATCCATATAAGACATACTACAATTCCAACAAATAAGGTTGAGAAACACACTAACATAGAGTTTTTAGCCATAGTGTTGAACATAAAAAGTAAGAGTTGTAGGTACAGTATGGTAGCATATTTTTAAAACACATAACGCAAAATACTACCAAATAATTCCATGGGTACATTTGTTCATTTAATCAACACATACTTATCACCTACTATGTGTCAGACATTCTTCTAAACACAAAGGGTATAGCAAGTTTAAAAAACCCTGGCATCAAGGAGCTTATATTCTAGTTGAGGAGACAGACAATAAAAAGTAAATAAATAAGTAAAACAAGTCATGCTCAGGGGTAATAAATGCTACAGAGGCAAAAAAAAAAAAAAAAAAAAAAAGCTGGGAAACAGAAGAATGAACAGTGGGGAGGCCAGGAAATGTCTCACTAAGAAGATGGTATGTAAGCAAAGATTTGAAGGAGATGAAAGAGCTAGCTCTGTGGATATCTGGGGGAAGAATGTTCTAGGCAGCAAAACTAACACGCACAAAGACCTGGGGCATGAGTGTGTGGTGTGTGTTGGAGGAATAGCAAGGAGATTAGTGTGGAAATAAATAAGGAGTAGTGGAATCATAATCAGGTCAAACAGAACCTTTTAGGCCATAATACAGACTTGGGATTTTACTCAGAGATAGAAGTCTCCGGAGGGTTTCATGCAGGAAATCTACAGATGGAAACACATCCTCCAGGCTACTGTGTTAAGATAGAACTACAGAGAGACCAGAGTGCAAATGGACACCGGTTAGGGTTAGGTGGCTACCACAGTAATGCAGGTGAGAGACTGTGTGGCTGGGCCCCGGATGGTGACGATAAAGCAGTTGGGTTCTGAATACCTTTTCAAGGCAGAGCCTATAAGATTCTCTGACAAACCATAAGAAAGAGGAGTCAGGGCTAACTCTAAGCAAAGCTTGTTAGCCTGAGCAACTGAAGGAGGAGAAGCTGTGAGAGTAGGAGATTCAGAGGAGATGAGTTTTGGACTGGTTAAGTCTGACGCACCCACTAAACATCCTAGAGATGTCAAGTGGCTTGTCTTTTTGAAGCCAAAATCTTGCACCCATATTAAAGACAGGCCTGGCTCCTGGAGCTGTAACTTCCACTGGATTACTGTTGCAGTTAACTGGTCTACATGTAACCCCCAGAAGTTCAAAATACTTCCAAGGCACCAAATTTGTACTTGGAAATAAGAAAATACAGCTGACCTTCATTTCTCAGTCATCTTGTCTATACTACCCATACCAGAAAGCAAATTGGACTTAAACTGCCTACTTAACAATAAACACAAACACTGGGGGAAAAGGAGATGGAGTTTCGCTACTTTAATTAAATTAATAACCTCCTTGAATTAAATCTTTTTTTTTCTTTCTCGTTAAAGATAACCACTTGTCGGGGCGCCTGGGTGGCTCAGTTGGTTAAGCGACTGCCTTCGGCTCAGGTCATGATCCTGGAGTCCCGGGATCGAGCCCCACATCGGGCTCCCTGCTTGGCAGGGAGTCTGCTTCTCCCTCTGACCCTCCTCCCTCTCATGCTCTCTGTCTCTCATTCTCTCTCTCAAATAAACAAATAAAATCTTAAAAAAAAAAAAAAAAAGATAACCACTTGTCTGGCTAAATTATTCAAACATTTAAATGTGTTGATGTAGCTTATTTTTTTGTTCTGCTTTATTAGACTTAGATGGGAAAGAATGATCTATAAGCCCTGTGCCATCATTCTCCTTTTATTTCACAACAAACTTCTGGGTTTGTGAATATTAGTTTCTTGAGGTAAATTCACTGAAATTTACTATAGAGACTGAATGAACTCTAAGGTTCTAGTACTCTGACTGGGTGACTCTAATTTCACAGAAACAGTGCAAGGCTAAAATATCTTACCTTGAAGCACTTAAAATACAGATTTTTCAAATATGGATGAATGGTACGAATAGCAAAAACACTTTCAAAAATCAGATACTTAGGGGCGCGTGGGCGGCTCAGTTGGTTAAGCCTTCGGCTCAGGTCATGATCCTGGGGTCCTGGGATAGAGTCCTGCATCAGGCTCCCTGCTCAGCCGGGAGCCTGCTTCTCCCTCTGCTGCTCCCCCTGCTTGTACTCTCTCTCTCTCTCTGATAAATAAATAAAAATCTTAAAAAAACAAAAATCAGATACTTATGTTACTATTTTTTTAAGATTTATTTATTTATTTTAGAGGGGGATGGGGAGGAGCAGAGGGAGAGGGAGAGGGAGAAAGAGAATCCAAGCAGACTCCCTGCTGGTATGGAGCCTGACATAGGACTCGATCCCACGATCCCGAAACAAGGACCTGAGCCACAATCAAGAGTCAGAAGCTCAACCAACTGAGCTACTATTTTTAATTTTGTACTATCAATTGCGTTAAATTAATTCCTAGGCAATTGTTTCCATTAATATGAAAGAGTCAGCTTGTCTTCTTTCCTTTTTCTTTAGTTCTCAGATATGAGGGACTGTGAGACTAAATAAATCATTATATATTCTACATGCAATTCTCTTGTGACAGCCTTTCAAAAAAGAATTAGGAAGCTTGAATATTAAATGCCAACAATCCATGACTAGGATAAGGTCAGTTTCAAGGATAAAGACATTTTTGAATTGAGTAGTTTGTAACACTTGCATAAAAACAATTTCAACAATAAGGTTCTGTTATTGTGTATCTAATTTATGAAGAAAGTCATTGCCCTCCAGTAACTTCACTTAAAAAGAGAAAATATACACATTCTCCCTCTGTCTTCCTCTCCCTTCCTCCCTCCCACTCTGTCTCTGTCTCTCCCTCCCACAGATGCACATACACACACACACACACACACACACACACACTCACACATGCACACACATCACTGAATTGAATGCCAATAGCTTTTTAATTCAGATAAAACACACGTTTTGGCAGATAATACAAGCAAAGCTAGCCTGTTGATAATGTTCTGAAACCGTCCCTTGTGAAAACAATATCTATGTTTGTGTTAGTATTGATTTTCCAAGTTTCAACTGTTAATCAATGTCACAAATCTTTGTGTGAATATGATTAACTCACACTAAATTTTATATTTCAATTATTAAACCAATTTCACTAGACAACACTTTTTTGGGGCTGAAAAAATTACACATATATTTGGGAGTAATTAACTATTCTTTATCCAAAAGAATAACCGGTTTCTATGCATGTATTAATGAAACCCCTAAAATATGAATAGTTCTAAAAGCACACAGAATTACTCAGAAACACAAGAGCATTTACTGAATGTGGTGAGGTGTGATAACGCATTTTAGTTAAATAGCAGAATACCTCATATTTTTCAGGATGCACACTAGGGTGTGTATAATCTCTGGGTCTTTAAAATACTTTATAGAAAGGCATCAATAAAGCACATGGGCAAAATCTTGATAATTAGTAATGGGTGATGTATATATGGAAGTTCATTAACTATTCTCTCTTGTGCATGTTTGAAATTTTTCATAATAAAACAAAATTAATCCACTTGCTTCTATTAGTCAACACCCTTTTTACTAATATTAATAAGAAATTTCAAATACAGAAATATGATTCTTTAATACTGTGGTTCCTATATTGATGAAGTCTAAAAATATCCTGATCTAGGCTGCATATCTAGGCTGACTGTGTCCAAATAGAGGGTAGGGAGCAACATTTGGGGAAAGAGTACTTTTTCTAGGTACTTTAGGCATTGTAGCATTTAATCCACACAATGACTCTGGAATTTTTTTTTTTTTTAAAGAACCAAAAGAAATTTATTCATAAAATTTCTTACTTGACCAGTGGTGAGAACCAAGAAACACTATACCAAGAAATGCTCAACTATGACCCCACTAATAGTCTTTAAGCTGGTACATACAAGAGAACAACCACAGTAGCTCTTGATTATTAGGCTAGAAAGAACATCCTTCTGTATGTCTTTCAATTGTACAAGGACATACATTTAACCACAGGGGTCTGTGCAAGTAGCATCGTAGTATCTGTAGACTTAGTTGAGTCACAGCTTCCAGAGTGCTATTCCTTGTCTACCTTACATAGCTGTTTCACCACTCTTGCTGATTTCTTTGTTGGCTCCTTTCTCTTTTTCTGCTCCTTTATTGGTTTTTGCTTTTTCTCTTTCTCTGTTGGCTCCTTTCTCTTCTGCCCATCCCCTATCAGTTCCTTTCTCTCCTCCATGGTTGCCTTCGTTCTCTTCTTCTTTGTCATGAACACTAGTGTAAACTGCTTTGTTATAGCCTTCCTGGTTCCGAGCAATTTCAATGGCAAAAAATTGTATCCTGGGGGCAAAGATGGTGTTTTCCTCAGTTTAACCCTGGGAACAATCCAGTCGCTGCAAAGTACCATAGTTGAAGTCTTCTACAATCCCGTCAAACTTCAAGCAGAATGGCCTCCACTTCTCTTTAGCTGATTCTGATTTGAGTTCTTCTGGATCCAACATACCTATCCTGAGTTTCTCAAAATTTTCCCGAAACTCCGAATAGATTTGGTCATCCACTTTGGTGAGTTTCAGGAACTGCGTGGGTCAACTGATGATATCAGCTTGTAGTAGACGTCAGCATGCTGCATTGCTTTTATGGCCCAAGCCATCTCAATTTCAGGATCGTTGCCATAAGACCCAGCTGGGAGAGAAAGAGCATGTGCCACAGACACCAGTTCCCCAGAAACCGGCTCAGCAGTTCCACTAGTCGTCTCCATGTTGCACCCCACAAAGCAAGCACCTGTTTCCCAGAAATCGACTCTGTTGATGCAAAAACTGAGACCTAGAAAGAGATTAAGTAACTTGCCAAATTCACACAAATAATAAGTGTTGAAATTGGAATGTGACTCTAGATTTGAGAACTTCTAAATTTTATTCTGTCTTAACCAGACTTGTGGGTATTTAGGGTAAATTTCTGAAGAAATTTCAACCACCACCATTAATGTTAATAAAAACACTAAAACACAATTGTGATCTTGCGTCTTTGCTGCTAAAGACCTTTAAATGTCCCTTATTAGCTAAGAGAGAACATCAGTTCTGAGGAGGCTTACCATGTGTGCTCTTAATAAATGGCCCCAGGCCTGCCCATCTGACTTCAATCCCCACAAGCCCCTCCATATACACTGTGATGGTTAATTTTATGTGTCAGCTTGACTGGGCCATGGGGTGCCCAGACATTTGGTTAAACATTATTCTGGGTGTGTCTGTGAGGGTTTTCTGGATGGGATTCACATTTGAATCAATAGACTGAGTAAAGCAGATTGATCTTCTCAATGTGGGTGGGCTGCATCCAATCCACTGAAGGACTGAAGAGAACAACAAGGCAGAATAAGAGAGAATTTGCTCTCTCTGCCTGAATGTCTTCAAGTCAGGACATTGGTCTTCTCCTGCATTCGGATTTGGACTCAGACTTGAATTTACATCATCAGCTGTCCTGGTTCTCAGGTCTTTGGACTCAGACTAGAACTGTACCATTGGTTTTCCTGGGTCTCTAGCTTCCTGACTGCAGATCCTGGGACTTCTCAGCTTTCATAACTGCGTGAGCCAACTCCTTATAATAAATCTCAATCTCTAACTCTCTCTCTCTCTTTCATATATGTATATTATAATTGTTAACAAAATACTATAGAAATATGTACATTAGGGGCATTATCTGGTGAGATCCCAGACAGAAATGAGGAATATGTTATAGGAAACTGGAGGAAGGGCAATCCTAGTCATAAAGTAGCAAAGACCTCGCTGAATTTTGTTCACGGTCTAGTGTTGTTTAGAAGATAGAATTTGCAAGCGACGAAATTGCATATTTAGCTGAGGAGATTTCTAAACAAGTGTTTAGAGTCGGTTCCTCTTCATTGCTTGTACTAAAATGCAGGAAGAAAGATGAAAAGAAACTAAAACTTGAAGATTTGGAAAGCTCTCATCCTGCCCATATTGCAAATAATGAGAAAGTGTGTTCAGGAGAGAATACCAAAGGCTGGATTATCACTCGGTAAAGAGATTATAGGGTTGTATGTGTAGGGACATTGCCAGATTAGACTAAAAGCAAGGGAGACAGAGACAACTTCTAATCAAAGCTATAGGAGTGGGATCATCCAGAGCCACGGGGGCTGGACTATCTGGGTGGCATCCTTAAGGGTGGCATCCTCACCCAGCAGAGCCATGGGGCAGGTCTGCCACCCCTATGGACCCAGAAGGTGAAGGAACCAAAAGGAGTTAATCTTGAGCCTTGGGATCTGATGGAGTCTACCTTGCTGGGTACTGGATTCCTTTGAGCCCCATCATCCCCTTCTTCCCTCTGATTTCTCCCTTTTGTAATGGGAATGTTTATCCTACACCTGTCCCAGCACTGTACTTTGGAAGCACAAAACTTATCTGGTTTCACAGTGTGATATTGTGATTTATAATAAGAAATACACATGTGACTCTCATCCCAGCTTTTGGCACAGAGCTCCTAAAGCCTTAGAAATATCTGTGATGACAGCAATAAAGGTGTCTCTTATTATGTTAATGACGTGGCTTTTGGACCATGCCTATGCATTGGAGCTGGTTGCCAGGGGAACCAACTGAGATTAGAGGGTTAGAACTTTCAGTCCCACCCCCTGATTTCCAGGAAAGAGAGAAGGCCTGGAGGTTGAATCAGGCACCACTGGCCAATGATTTAATCAATTATGCCTATGTAATGAAGGCATAAAACCCAAAAGGACAGGGTTTGGAGAGCTTCCAGGTTGGTCACTGTGTGGGGATTTGGGAAGGTAGCATGCCCTGAGAGAGCACAGAAGTCCCACACCCTTTCCCTATATCTTGTCGTCTGCATCTCTTCCATCTGGCTGTTCCAGAGTTACATCCTTTTATAATAAACAGGTAATCTAGTAAGCAAAATGTTTTTCTGAGTTCTGTGAGCTGTTCCAGCAATTTATCAAGCCAAATGAGGGGGTCATGGGAACCTCTAATTTATAGCGAGTTGGCCATAAGTACAGGAAACAATCTGGGCTTACAACGGACATCTGAAGGGCAAGGGTGGGGGCGGCTCAGTCTTGTAGGACTGAACCCTTAACCTGTGGGATCTGATGCTATCTCTGGGTAGCTAGTATCAGACGTGAGCTGAACTGTAGGACACCCAGCTGGTGTCCAGAGAATTGCTTGGTGGTAACATACACAAACACACCCGCATTGGAAAATGGGTCTCAGAACACTTTTTACATAGGTTCACAGCTGGAGAGAAATTTTGCCTCAGGATGAATATGCCATGCCTTGGGTCTCACTCATGCCTGCTTTAGATGATATTTAAATGTGACTTTGAACCTTAGGCTTTAGAGTTGATGCCGGAATAAGTTAGAACTTTTGGGGATTTGGGGATAGAATGAATATATTTGCATGCAAGAATGACATGGAAGGATATGGATTTTGGAAGGCCAGAAGCAGAATGCTGTGGACTAAATAAATTGTATCCCTCCAGGATTCATATGTTGAAGCCTTAACCTCAATGTGATAGTATTTAGAGATGGAACTTTGGGGAGATAATTGGATTTGGATGATGTCATGAAGGAGGTGCCTTCATGCCAGAGTCAGTGCCCTAATAGGACAAGAAGGGGACACATGGGCTCTCTCTCTCGCCACCAAATGCACACACGCACGAGGCAGCCATCTGGAAGCCAGGAGGAGAGAGTGCGCCAGAACCCAACAATGCTGGCACCCTGGTCTTGGACATCCGGCCTCCGGAACTGTGAGAAATAGATTTCTGTTGTCTGAGTCATTTTGTCTATGATGTTCTCTGTGGCAGCCTGAGAAGACTAAAGCACCCACCCACCTTCTGGCCATGGGTTCTGTTGTTCCTCTTGCACGTGCCGTCCCTCTACCTAAAGTGTCCTGATCCTAAACGCAAAAACAACAACAGCACTCATCCTTCAAGAGTCAGTTCAAATGCCACATTCTCTGCAAAGGTTTATAAGCCTCCCAGGGAAAATTAAATGGTCTTGCCACCATGATGCCCTCGGCCTGCATTACAGTGGGCAGAGTTCTATAAAGACAATTCATACAGTGTTTTTTTCCAGAATTGCTACAATTCTTATAATTCTTTAAATCCTAGAGTCTGTGCAGTAAACAGCGAAGAGGCACACACACACACACACACACAAGCAAATAAAAAATCCAGAAACCTCCTTGAACCCTACAGCCATAAAGTAGCTCACTTTTAATCCCATTCAAACATCCTAATACAATAGCCTTTCTCTTTTTACTAATGCTCAGCCCACTGCTATCTGGCTACTGGCCCCCCCACTCCATTAATATGCTTACATTGCCAAATCTGAAGCATAAGTTTAGTTTTTATTTTCCTAGATCTCTCTGTTTCATTGGACACTATTAAAATGAAAATATCCTTTCCCTTAATGAAACAAGACAAAACCAGAGAGGGAGACAAACCATAAGAGACTCTTAATCTCAGGAAACAAACTGAGGGTTGCTGGAGTGGTGGGGTGTGGGAGGGATGGGGTGGCTGGGTGATAGACATTGGGGAGGGTATGTGCTATGGTGAGCGCTGTGAATTGTGTAAGACTGATGAATCACAGACCTGTACCCCTGAAACAAATAATACATTATATGTTAATAAAAAAAGAAAAAGAAAATATCCTTTCCCTTGATTACTGGGTATACTGCAGGTTCTAGCCTTCTTCCTCTACCATCATTCTGGCCTCCTTTTACTTTGACCACTTAAAGAGTTTCCTCAACACTTAAGAGTTCTTTCCTTGGGCCCATTTCTCTCTCTTTATAGTCTCTTTACATACCTACCATCTTGGTTTTAATCACCATATAATGACACCCCATTTGTTTCTAGCTTCTTTTCTTTAAAAGATTTATTTATTTATTTGAGAAAGGGAGGGAGGGAGACAGCACGAGCACGTGCACATGGGAAGAGGAGCAGAGGGAGAGACTCTCAAGCAGACTCCCAGCTGAGTGCGTAGCCCCACGCAGAGCTCTATCTCACAACCCATGAGATCATGACCTGAGCCAAAACCAAGAGTCAGACACCCAGGAGTCCCTGTTTCTCTAGCTTCTAGGTCATATATCTAGATACCTGCTATTTGAATGTCCTGCAGACAGCACAGTCTTGCCAGGCCCCAAACTAATTAATAGATTCCCCCAATACAAATGCTGCTCTTATTCCTACATTATTTATCCCTGTTGGTGGCCATGACATTCATACAAGACAGAAATCTGTGAATCATCCTTGATGCCTTTCTTAACATTACTTCCCACATAAAATCTGTCAGAACATGCTAATATCAATCATTTCCCTGATTCCTCCTTTCCCTTCACCCCCATATCCAACTGGCCTCAGAGTTTTTCTGATTTAAATTCCCAAATACTTCTCAAGTCTACTCCTTTCTCTCCTAACTCATAAAGCCTTGTTAAAAGAGAGTCTCTCTGCTTATCTCTATTTCAGTCAGGACTTCGAACTCCTCTCCCTACCTCTGTCATTCTCCCTTCAGATAAACCCATCACACAGCCGCCAGCACTGCCGGCCTAAAAACACATATCCAGCCATGCCTAAAGTCCTGCAATGGGACACCTCAAAGTACAGGAAAAAATCAGTTTTTTAGGATAGCGCATGATGCTCTCAATGATATGGTCTAGTGGTTTCCAAACTTTTAAAAATAAGGACCCACAGTAACAGAAACACTTATCTTATGACTCACACACATACATTTAGATAACTGAAACCATGCTTATCGTTACTATGTGCGACATCTATTCTATTCTATTTCATTTTTAATTGTCAGCCCACATTGACTTGAAAAGCACGGGTCTCTTATCAGCCTACCTGTGAAGTCTCATTTCACTACTTCCTAACATGCACATGATACTCAAGCAACACTATACTGAGTGAATGAGTGAACAAAGGAATATTCAACTCAGCGATATACAACAGTTAAAGATGCGAAAATGTTATTGTTTTGAAAAACCTGAGACGTTGGGGGCGCCTGGGTGGCTCAGTCAGTTGGGCGGCTGCCTTCAGCTCGGGTCATGATCCCGGGGTCCTGGGATGGAGCCCCGCATTGGGCTCCCTGCTCCGTGGGGGGAGCCTGTTTCTCCCTCTCCCTCTGCCTGCTGCTTCCCCTGCTTGTGTGCTCTCTCTCTGTCAAATAAACAAATAAAATCTTTAAAAAAGAAAAGAAAAGAAAAACCTGAGAAGTTAGAAAGCAATAATTAAGACTTGGCAGACTAAATAAGAGTGAAATTCAAAATCAGGTGTGCATCAGTTATCTTTAGCCATGTAACAAGTCACCCCAAAACTCAGTGGCTAACAACAGCATGATTTACTATTTTTCATGAATCTGTGAGCTGGCTGAGTAGTTCCTCTGCTGGTTTCACGTGGGCTCGCTCACACATTCAGCTGGTGACTCAGCTGAAAATAGGTGCCCGTATGGCTTCTCTCCCATGTCTGGTGCTTGATGCTGAGTCTTGGCTGGATTGCCTCTGTTCTTGGCCTCATGGACTCTCACCTTCCCAGAAGCGACATTGGCTGCTTACCTGAAAGTTTCTGGGAAGAATCCATGAGGACAAAGGCAGAAGCTGCAAGATCTTTGGAGGCCTGGATTCTGAATTTCATACAACATCACTTCCAGCAAAGCAAATCACAAGACCAGTGCAGATTCAAGGAGTGGAAAATACAGCCTACCCCAGGCTCCTTGGTAATCAGCTGACCAATTCTATTTCTATCAATCATCCCCTGTTATCATCAGGTATTCTCTTTTTCTCTTTGTCCTTTCCACTGTGACATCTATAATTTAAGAATAAAGGGCAGGCAAGTTCTTAAATGTGAAAACACAAAGAAGCAGAAAGGTAAGGAGGCTTTTTTTTTTTTTTTTAATCAACCATCAGTTGAAATCTGGTTTAGCTGGGAATTTTTGATGTTGGATTTTGACACTCTTAATTTGGGAGTACATATCTGAGTTCAAATACTATAACCTTCTGCAGATAGTGTTTGGTTTGTACTCCCCTGGGGAAAAGTAAGGCCTTAAGCACTGAGGCACAAACTGTTTTGGAGGTATGCACCCCTAATTTCTCTTTCTTTATTAGACCTCCCTCACTCAGATTGATCTGCCTGATGTTATATGTTCACAAGGATCATAAGACTTCTTGTCTTATAGACTATCTTCAGTTGGTGTCCAGTAAATGCTGTAGCCACAAGTACAGCCAAAGGAAGTGTGCACAGCCTGCTGGATCCAGCCTCTCAGCATCTGTGAATTTTGCCTACAGCTGTGATAAAAAGAACAGATTTAGCATAGATCTCTGAAAACCAGGGACAGGGCAAAAGCAAAATGTTTATGCTTGCCAAGTACCTTCACAATGGTCTGCAGGTTATTTAATACTCCCTGTTTCAATCAAAGTCTGTCTCAGTGTCTAAAAATGTTACAGAACCATATCAGAGATGCCCAGTTGTAAATGCCTCGTCCAATATTGGCTTTCCCTTTAAATTAATTCAACTGCCAAGTCAACCGGTTGAAATGCTAAACTCTCAATAAAATACGTGTTTTTCCTTTTTTTTTAAGCAATGCATCAAGGAACAATTTAAGAATCTAATGCAATTTTGAATCAGGCAGACTTTATGAATTTAGCTTCCATTTATTCAACAAATATTTGTCATATTCATTTACAAAACAGTACATAGTGAGTACTTATTCTGTGCCAGCCACTATTCCAAGGGAAAAGGAACAGCAGTGTGCAAAACAAAGTTCCTGCCCTTTTGAAGCTGACGTCCTACAACAAAGACAATGTGGAAGATATAAAAATCAGTCTCTTAGATTCTGGTCTCCAGGTGCTTTCAGAGACTAATTAGACAAGGAAAAGTGCTACAAGAAGAAACAAAATATTCTTTAAGACTTTGGAAGAAGCATCTATGACTTCCCAGAGGCAGAACCACAAAAAAGGGTTCAAGCCTTTAAACTGGACTTGAAGAACAGGTAAGACTCACACCTGCAAACGAAGTAGGAAGAGGATTCCAGGACAAGAGAAGAGCATGAGCAAAAATACAGGGTTGGAGAGTGGGACCTGTGATTCCATGTAGCAAAGGGTTGGTTCCAAGGATGAGAATAGTGGAAACAAAGTTTAGAGAGGTAAGTTGTAGCCCAGGGCCAACCACAACCTTTGAGGCCTTAAACACTAAAAAAAGAAAAAAGAAAAAAATTCCTCACCTACCATGAAATAGATCATTAAGAACAATACAAAAATGAAAGTTTGCTTACACTGTCCCTCATAAAATTCTGATCTTTCCCATGACAGCATCTGCAACAAAGAATCTGATTCTATTCTGGCTGCCTGACTGCAGACATCTTTTTTAGTGTCACCCCTCATTCTTCCCTTCTGCCCCCAATCTGGGCAAGCTGCTAAGAAAGCCCTGCTGCTGCCTCCCTTGGCATCAGTGGGGAGGTTCAAACCATGCAGGAACCCTCAACTGGGCCCCACCAACTAGCTGCCAGAAAGACGCCAACCCAGTCTCCTTTCCCTGCTCTCTCTTGTAATTTTGGACTTGCTTGGGAGGTTACTAATAAATCTTTTCATACATTTTGAGTGTGTGTGTGTGTGGCATCATCAGTCTTGATAACAAACCAATTCTGGATGGGGCCCATCCTGTATGGAGTGGCTGCAATAACTATTTTTTATATTCTTTTCAAAAAGGTAATGGTTTCTGGGGACACCTGCGTGACTCAACTGCATCGGGCCCCCTGCTCAGCGGGGAGCCTGCTTCTCCCTCTCCCTCTGCCTGCCGCTCCCCTTGCTTGTGCTCGCTCTCTCTCCCTCTCTCTCTGTCAAATTAATTAATTAATTAATTAAGGTAATGTTTTTAGGGGCGCCTGGGTGGCTCAGTCAGTTAAGCGACTGCCTTCAGCTCAGGTCATGATCTCAGGGTCCTGGGATCCAGCCTTGCATCGGGCTCCACACTCAAGGGGGAGTCTGCTTGTTCCTCTGACCTTCCCTCTGCTCATACTCTGTCTCTCTCAAATAAATAAAATCTTTTTTTTAAAAAAAAGGTTATGTTTTTAAACAATCCAAGGACTCTGCTCTGTTCTGTCCATTGGGAAATGCAGCAATTTGAGGCCAGATCATACAGTCTTAAGCGCTGAGGCCATTGGAATTTTAAAACTGTTTCCTCTGTAAAGGATCCACATTTTTGCAGTTAGTTGAAACATCTGATAACACATATACTCTAAATATACAATAGACCCTTAGTAGAAGAATGTTTTCGCAATAGTTGTTGCAATGCTCACAGACAGTTTGATACAATGAAAGTAAATCTGAGAAAAAAAAAAAGTAGAGACATGCACTTTCCCTAAAATGAGTAATGAAGAGAATTTGGGCAAATTTTCACTTATTCGGTAACTGTTTATCAAGCATTTACCATGTGCAGTGCACTCTGTTTGTGTCCCTGTAGGATGTAGAAACAGTTGAAGGGGGAGAAATCGGAGGGGGAGACGAACCATGAGAGACTATGGACTCTGAGATGAGGGTTCTAGAGGGGAGGGGGGCGGGGGGATGGGTTAGCCTGGTGATGGGTATTAAAGAGGGCACGTATTGAATGGAGCCCTGGGTGTTATACACAAACAATGAATCATGGAACACTACATCTGAAACTAATGATGTAATGTATGGTGATTGACATAACATAATAAAATAAAATTTTTAAAAAAGGTTTGTTTTTTCCTGTAGTTACTTTACATGCAGACCTAAGACATGCATTCAAACAGGTGCACCTCAGGTGGTTAATTTGCCTAACCAAAGATGAAATGAACCGATCAATGATGAAAATGAAGTAATTGTCACTTAGCCCATAATGAGTCACTTCTATGCAAGCCATTCAAAGGGTATTAGGCTCTATTCTGGAATGCATTTCATGTACAAGTCATTCCTTGCAGAAAACAAACTACACTGAAATTTCTAAAAGCTGGTAATTCTAGATGATGAATAGCATTTTTCTAAACTACCAAATAAAAGCTATTATGAGGCTACTGACATGATTCTCATAATTGAATATATTTGACCGTCATACTCAGAGTATTTTATCTTTGATGGTATGTTACACCCTTTTGAAAAATTTCTGGTTCTGTGGAATGAACCAGTATCACCTTTTAAAATATGAAATATTTAAAAATGGTCTTTTCTAATAATGCAATCTAGAAAATAAAGTGCCTTCATTTATAAACATATTGTCAAAGGAGGGTTCTCAATTACCATTAGAAAGAAGGAACACAATAGGGCTGGACAAAGGAATAGGAAGAATGCAGGAATTAATCAAGATATCAGATGTATTCACATATATGCACCTGGAATAATTTGAGTATTTTCTCTCTGTGAACCCAAAGATATTAAATAATTATCAAGAATGAAAATTACCAAAAGATTATGCTAATCCCAATTCCAAATAAAATAAAAGCATTTAAGGAGAAGCCTAAATAACATCACCAAAATGTGTGGTGATACAAGAGTATTTATTACAGAATTGAAAGTTAAACTGCTTAACTTAGTCAACAACATTGATAAAAATGAATATTATCAAATTACTTATCCAGTTTCCATGAGAAGTGGATAAAGTTGTCAAAACTGACTCAAGCCATTTGGTACATCGTAAACACTGAGCTGACACAGGGGAAGCATGTGAGGAACATGCCATTATCCCTTCTGTGGGGGAGGAAAACTTCTTCCTGCCCTTTGGTCCTTCTATCTGGATTTAGAATCAAATTGACATGAGACAGATTAGCAAGAGAAAACCAAATTATTAATAGCGTATGTAAGGGGAATCCACAAAGATAGGAAATTCCAAAGTCAGTGATGCAACATGAAGCTTATATGAGCTAAGGAGAGGAGTAAGGTCAGAGGATATAATAAGGAGGAAGGCCATTAGCAGGAAGGTGAAAGGAGATGTTTTGAAAAACACAGGTTGCCCTAATATGTAGGTAAGTTTCATAGGTAAGTTGAGTCTGTTAATAGCTCTCTTCCTGGCAAAGGCTCTTCTCTCCAATGTAAATTTAGGCAGTTGAGGACCAAGAAGAGAGCTTTTCCTGCATCTGGAGGTTCTGATTACTTTTAAATCAAAATAAAGTTCATGCCGAAGTGGCCCATCTTGGGGCAGCCTGCGCTTGACCCCTATATTTTCAATGGCAATGATAATTCCAAACATGAAATAATTGCCACCCATTTCATGACAAATCTCTTTCTACTGTGGACATATGTGTCAAAAAGAAATAATAACCCCCCCTTTTTTTTTTGACGAAAGCTTCCTAAGTGTGGAAGTGTCCATGACAAATAGTACTCAAAGGAAAAGAGAAAGTGTCTGAAAGAAGGAAGGATTTGCAGAAAATGAACTGACTTTCTAAAGGAACTAGGGTGCAGATGTGTAAATGCTTTCTTGTGGCTATAAATTGTTTAATACAGAAGAAGCCACATTTCTTCCCATCATTTCAAAGCCAGTAGTCCCTTCCCAGTCTGCCAAGAACGATCTTCAACTTGTGCAAACTTGTATAAAGGGCCTGAAGTCAAATACAGAGAAAGAGAGAATGCTGGCTCTGTGCTTTGGCCTTTAGACAGTAGTCAATTCACAACCTCAAATTCATAAAATATTCTTTCAACAAATATGTTAAGTGTTTACAGTGTATCAGGTTCTGTCCCTGACATTTGAAACACATCCAAAAAAACGAAATGAGGAAGCTCTCTGAACCAGCATGCTTTCTCACTTAGATTTCTACAGCAGGTTTCCTACTCTCTGCAATGACTATTTCCGTCTCCTTAAACTGCCAAGCCCCTCTTCCTCTCATTCAGGAAATCACCTCGCCTCCTATCCCTCAAAACAATTGGAAACCATGAAATATCAACTCCCTCAGCTTCTTGTGGCTAAATCAGCTTCTGCACCCTCCTGCTCACCCCCTCCCCCCGCCCCGCAGTTACAAATCCCACCGCTTTCAAACTTCTTAGAATCTTGGGCTATCGATTTCCCCACTTTATCTCGTGCCCTAAATAACTCTCTCTCCACCAAAATCCTTTACCATGAGTATTTATGTTTGATCTAAACTAAAATCCCCTATTTAAAACACACATAACACACACCCCAAGGCCCACATCACCTGTAGCCCCTTGCCCCTCTTCTCCCCAAACCAAACTTCTTTAAGATGGTACAAAATTCTCTCTTTTCAAAAGCTTTGCAAACAATGAATCATGGAACACTACAACAAAAACTAATGGTGATTAACATAACATAATTAAAAAAAAAAAAACTAATGATGTAATGTATGGTGATTAACATAACATAATAAAATAAAATCAAATTAAAATTAAAAAAATTTCCTTATTTCACCAGTCTGCTCATTCCAATACACCCATTGCCCTCTCTACATAACAAAAATTATTTTTGATAAGGCCATCAATGACTTTTATGCTACTAGGTCTAATTAACACTTTTCATTTGTCATCTTACTCAGAAGTATCGTTCATTTCTGTATTATATTCTGTAAATATGTTTACAGCCTTGAAATTCTCTCTTCCCCAGGCTTCTGTCACATCATGTCACCTCTTCTAATTTATCTTCTCCTACCTCTCAGCCCCTCTTCCAAACTTGCTTCCCTTTCTCTACTTATTCTTCAAATACTGAGGATCCTGGCAACCCAATACAAAACCTTTATCCTCCTCAAACTCTTCTCTCTCCATCTGGTGAAAATCACTCCCATAGCTCAGAATGTCACTTTGGTTTTAAATAGCAGAATTGATAACTGAGCAAGGACACGTAATTTGGATTATAAAATTCTTGCTTTAATAAGAATTCCTTAAACAGTGAAAAAAAAAAAAAAGAAAATCACTCCCATAGTTTCAAATGTTATCACTATTACAATGACCTGGGAAATCATAGCTCCATTCTGACACTCTCCCTCAACTGCAGAACCATATTTCCCGTTGTTAATTTGGTGTAGCCTTTTGGATGCCACATAGACCCTCAAATTCAATGTGTCCAAACCAATGCCACAATCTTTCCTATAAAACCTGCCCTTCATCCGGGTCGCTGGGGTGGCAGAGTCAGTTAAACATCCCACTCTTGGCTTCAGCTCAGGTCATGATCTCAGGGTCATGGGATGGAGCCCCACGTAGAGCTCCGCGTTCAGAGGGGAGTCTGCTTGGGATTCTCTCTCTCCCTCTCCCTCTGCCCCTCTTCCTCCCACCCCACTCACACTCTCTCTCTCCAAAATAAATAAAGAAATCTTTAAAAAAATAAAAAGAACTTTTCCCCACAGTGGGCTCTGTACTGAGCCTGGAGTCTGCTTGCGTTTCACTCTCCCTCTGCCCCTCCTCATTGGTCACTCTCTCTCTCAAATAAATAAATAAATCTTAAAAAAAAAAAAAAAAAACCTGCGGGGTGCCTGGGGGCTCAGTCGTTAAGCGTCTGCCTTCAGTTCAGGTCATGATCCCAGGGTCCTGGGATCGAGCCCTGCATTGGGCTCTCTGCTCTGCGGGAAGCCTGCTTCTCCCTCTCCCATGCCCCCTGCTTGTGTTCCCTCTCTTGCTGTGTCTCTCTCTGTCAAATAAAGAAATAAAATCTTTAAAAAAAAAAAAAACTACTCTTCATCCAATACTCCCTTATTTCAAAAAATGGCACCACTACCTACCAGATAATTGTGACAATACAGTAGGTGTTGGCCCTGTCCTCTTAATCCTACCTTCTAATAATCACAAATGCATCCATATCTGCCCATCTCCATTGTCACAAGTTTAGTCCAAGTTACCATTATGTTCTTCCTGAAGCTTCTTTTTTTAATTTTAATTCCAGTACAGTTGACATACATTGTTATGTTAGTTTCACGTGTACAATATAGTGATTCAACAATTCCATACCCGGTGCTCATCAAGATAAGTGCCCTCCTTAATCCCCTTCACCTATTTCACCCATCCCCCACCCACCTCCCCTCTGGTAACCACCCGTCTGTTTTCTGTATTTAAGAATCTGGTTTTTTTGTTTGTCTCCTTTTTTCTTTGTTTATTCATTTATTTTAATTCTTAAATTCTACACATGAGTGAAATCATATGGTATTTGCCTTTCTCCGACTGACTTATTTCACTTAGCATTATACTCTCTAGATCCATCCATGTTGTTGCAAATGGCAAGATTTCATTCTTTTTTATGGCTTGATAATATTCCATTGTATATATAAACCACTAATTCTTTAACCATTCTTCTGTTGATGGATGCTTGCAGTTGCTTCCATAATTTGGCTATTGCAAATAGTGCTGCAATAAACATAGGGGTGCATATACCTTTTCGAATTAGTACTTTCTTATTCCTTGGGTAAATACCCAGTAATGGAATTACTAGATCATATGGTAATTCTACTTTTAATTTTTTGAGGGCATTCCATACTGTTTCCCACAGTGGCTGCACCAGTTTGCATTCCCACCAACGGTGCACAAGGGTCCCTTTTTCTCCACATCCTTGCCAACACTTGTTACTTGTGTTTTAGATTTTAGCCATTCTGACAGGTGTGAGGTGATATCTCACTGAGGCTTTTGTTTTCATTTTCCTGATGATGAGTGATACTGAACATCTTTTCATGTGTTTGTTTGCCATTTGGATGTCTTATTTGGAGAAATGTCTATTCATGTCTTCTGCCCATTTTTTTTTTAATTTTATTATGTTATGTTAATCACCATACATTACATCATTAGTTTTTGATGTAGTGTTCCATGATTCATTGTTTGCGTATAACACCCAGTGCTCCATTCAATACGTGCCCTCTTCAATACCCATCACCAGGCTAACCCATCCCTCCACGCCCCTCCCCTCTAGAACCCTGTTTGTTTCTCAGAGTCCATAGTCTCTCATGGTTCATCTCCCCCTCCGATTTCCCTCCCTTCATTTTACTTTTAAAATAAAGACACATATCTTCGTCTGGCCTGCAAGACCCTTCAGGATCTGATACTTGACTGCCTTTCTCCCCTCCTTGCTGAACTCACTCCAGCCATAGAGGAGACCATCCTGCCTCAGAGCCTTCAGGCACGCTTCCTGCTTCCATGCAGAGCTCTCTGTTTCCACCTCCTTACCTCTTTCCTTCCTAATCAGCCTTCGGCAGAAATCTTATCTCTTGTATAACCTTAAGTGATTTACCTAACCTCTCTTTGCCTCAGTTTTCTTATCTGTGAAGTGGGGTAGCTGTGAGGATAGAGTTAATACAAATAAAACAGTTACAATGGGGCCTGAGATATAGTAAGTTCTCAGTAGATGTTAGCATCATTACTTTATTATTGTTACCTTCAGTGCCATAATTACCTTGCTTTCCAGGTAGGCCTTCTCTGATTCCCCACACTATAACAAATCCTCTTAGTATATGCTCTCTTACACCCCAACCTCTTCCTTCACTAGATTTAACTCAACCATGGTAAATCAAGTTTTTATATAATTCCCTACAAAACTCCAAGCTCCATGAGGGCAGGTACCACACTGTCTCATTCATCACTGTACAAGCAAGTCCAGTGCATGTCTGGAACATAGCAGGTCCACAATAATACAATGCTATAAGAATGAATAAATGAATCACACATTGTCTCAAACATTTTGGAACACTCATAGCCTATTGCTATAATTGACTTAACCCTCCTGGGTAGTGCCAGAAGAAGCAATTTGTCTCCTTGGGCCTTGTAATGAATTGAATTACGTCCCCTAAAAAGATATGTTAAAGTCCTAAACCCCGGTACCTGTGACTGTGACTTTACTTGGAAATATGGTCTTTGCAGATACAATCAAGTTTAAGATAAGATCATTAGAATGGGGGCACCTGGGTGGCTCATTTGGTTAAGTGTCTGCCTTCAGCTCAAGTCATGATCCCAGGGTCCTAAGATCAAGCCCCGAGCTGGGCTCCCTGCTGAGCAGGGAGCCTGCTTCTCCCTCTCCTGCTCCCCCTGCTGTGTGCTCTCTCTCTCTTTCTGTCAAATAAATAAATACAATCTTTTTTAAAAAAATCATTAGAATGAGCCCTGGGATGCCTAGGTGGCTCAGTCAGTTGGGTGTCTGCCTTCAGCTCAGGTCATGATCCTGGGGTTCTGGGATCAAGTCCCACATCGGGCTCCTTGTTCAGCGGGGAGCCTGCTTCTCCCTCTCCCTTTGTCCCTCCCGCTGTTTGTGCTTGCTTGTGCTCTCCCTCTTTCGCTCTCTCTGTGTCAAATAAATAAATAAAACCTTAAAAAAAAAAAAAAAAAAGAATGAGCCCTAATCCAATATGATAGGTGTCCTTATAAGAGGGAAAACCGGACACACACATACAGAAGAACACCATGAGAAGACAGAGCTATAGATAGAAGATGCCATGTGAAGACAGTAGCAGAAATTGGGAGCTACGTTGCCACAAGCCAAGAAACACCTGGAGCTACCCGAAGCCAGAAAAGGCAAGGAAGGATCCTCCCCTAGAGACTTCAGAGGGAGCAACACTTTGACTTCTGGACTCCAGAACTGTGAAAGAATAAATTTCTGTTGTTTTAAGCCACCCAGTTTGTAGTACTTTGCTACCGAAGCCCTAGGAAACTAATACAAGTAATTTAAAAAGTAATCAGAGGCAGATGAACTGAGAGCCTGGACAAGTGGACAAACAGCAGAATCGTCTCTGCTTGCTTTTCAGTGATCTTTCTTGCCTTTTTGTCCCATTATACCTGAGTCTCACTGCACTGGAGGCCCAGGCTCTCTGATAAATGAGCCAGACACGGAGCCCTCCAGCTCTTGCACCTGGCTCACTAGGCAATGAGGACTTTCCAGACAGAGCAAGAGTCCTGGCAGCTCCTTGGAGGATTTCCAATCAATGGATAAGGACAGTCTGGCTCTGAAAAGGCCATTTTCAGTAGGACATTTTGGCCATTGTTTGCTCCTTTGCTGAAAAAGAAATGTGTCCTTATAATACATTCCACATAGCTGATTATGGAATAACTAATTCAATATTAAAAAGCATTCTTTCTTTTCCTAAGTCAGTAAGCCACGATGAGTCTGAAATGCTTAAAAGGCCAACTCTGAGAATGGTGTGTTTTCACCTGTGCTTTTTAAAGCATGCAGCAATAATTCACATTTAGTCAATTGGTGGAAAGAAAGTATTTGTCCTGTCAGCCTTTGTATGCTCAGTGATTACAGAACTGCCAACATTATTATTCTTGCCAGTTCACACAACTGCTTGACAAGCTCTTATCCATTTGCATTTTTCAGTGATTTTCCAACAGTGTAATTGGGAGGGGACGCTTTAAGGTTACACAAAAGTGGACGACTGAAGAAATCTATGGATGCTGTCTGTATTATTTCTAATTATTGTAGCTGCTGTCTTATTACCACCGACAGACCTGAATTCAAATACAATCAGAGCCATTTGTTAAATATGAATAAAAACGTAGTATATGTATTTTGATAAGCTTGGCACAATAGCATTAAAAAAGGTGATCTTGTTATTTCCACCAAAAAAAAAAAGAGCATTGGAAATATTCTTATACTACCTCTTGAAATATCTTTAATAAAATTTTCATGGTATTTTCATTATTAAAAGAATAAAACTTTAGTTATTTAGAGCTAAAAATCAGAGATTCTTTTGGCTGAACCTGATATGAAAAACATAGCTAATGATAATAATTGAGTGAACTTCAAAACTCTATAAGGATTCTGACAAAAAGACATTTCCATCCTAAGATACTACTACATGAGCCACTTTCATCAATATTTTCTTCAGAGGTCAAAATATATTGATATTCTCCTCAAAAGAATAGGTTTCTGAAAAAATAGAAGTAAAAGCACTTACTCTTCATGAAAACATAATCTTAGAAAAATGAAATCAGTCCCATCCAATTTACATAAAATTTGGTCTTACTTGTAATTCCATTATCAAGTCTACAAAAGAGCTTGGATGTTTGGATTGGATAACTTCATTTGTAAAAAAACAAGGGACTCCGGGGGGTTTACCCACTCTGTAGGTGACAACTGATCCCTCTTACCCAACTTTCCACTGCAAAATTATCAGTAGGGTGGTTCCAATAACCCTTCTGAGGTCATTAATTTATTCAAACATATCTAAAAATCCATATGCATCAAGCATCATCTGTAGTTAGAATAAATAAGTGGTCATATAAATAATTTTTCAAAGGTATACAGAACCTGGTGTGATTAAAATAAAAATATTTTTCAAAAGGTAAAAAAATTCATAGTAGTTTTTAAATCTGTTTTCTCCATCCTCAGATTAAAAGAGAAGTAACTATCATGTCACAGCACTAGATTATCTCAAAACTACCTACAGTCAATAATAGCTACCAATTATTGAATGCTGACTATGTTTCAGGAACTGTGTTAAGCACTCAATCATTATCTCATTCAATTTTCACAGCAACACTTTGTGGTGTTAATAAATCACAAATTATTGGATACAGCCAGAAAAGTTATTCTCTCAGTCATACTTCACAAAAAAATGGGGCCAGAATTCTAAACTAAGTCCATCACAACTTCTCTCCTGCAATGTAGAATATCATATAGCCATTGATGGTGTACTGGAGCTGTCCCTATGGGTCTATGGTAATCATGAACATCCAGCAATTTTGCAAGCCCATTGTTAAAATCTGGTCATTTGAACTTGGCCATGGCAGGAATAGTTACACCACTGAAATCAATAAGCACTACAAATAAGGGCTTCCTCCCCCACCTCAGACCAGTTTACCAGCACACCACTGAATATAGCAAAAGATTTCAAGTATTATTCCACTCTCACTTTAGTTCAAATGGTTCAGAATAATCTGTCTCCTCAAGAGTCTGTTAAAATGGGAACTTGAAAGGGATCACAGGCATTTTTGAAAAGCAAAGATTTACCTGTGGTATGAATTCTAACATCCCACTTCTCTTTCCTGGTATGCTGAGGGCTTTGAAAGCACATAACTGGCTTTTTATAATGTCCACCATTCAACCTCCAAAGCCAATACAGTAAGACCAACACCTTCTTCCCTAAGGATTCTAATCTGCAAGCAGGCTCAGGCCATACAACCCACCCTCATACATTATATTTTCAAAACTTTTATTGCTCTGTATTTTTCCCTGAAGTCAAAAAGACTTTTTGCCTCCATCATAAAATATTTGATAATGGTCAGAGTCCAGAGTAGGTAACACAGGTTGTTCAATTTCTCTGCCACATATTTGGTTTCATGGCTGCTGTCTTCTTCAAGAGAGACAGAACTGTTGAAAATAACCCGCTGACTAGGGCCAGTGTCATTGCAACATCAGCATTTTAAAATTTTCCCCAAAGGTCCTCCCTTAGTTAACTCAAGCCATTTTTTATAGACATGCTTATTGTCAAAAGGACATTATTAAACTATGGCTTCATGCTGCCATAAATTTCTGAAAACTATTTTGGTTTTTAAATGAGACACATCATGTGTTCATTCATCCAGATGAAGGGAGATGCTCATCACAGCTCAGTGGGCTGGATGAGTTTAGCAAGATGCATCCTGTCCATCAATATCCCCCAAATCTACTCTCTCTCGTGGTTTTTTTATGCACAAGCTATGTTTTTTTTTCATGATTAATGAGGAGCAGCTTTAGCACAAACAAAAACTGCAGAAAGCCACCCACTCATCAATGAGCAGTATTCTTCAGCAGCTTTGTTGTTAAATAATAACTTGCTTAATAGAGCAAAAGAAAGACATTGTAGAAGTTGAAATGTTTATTTAATGACAGTAAAGAAAAAATAACTATTGTAGAAATCCCTATAATAAGAATGAAGAAGGGATCAATATATACTTGAAACACGTTTTTTTGTTTTTTTTTTTTGATTTATTTTTTTTTTTATTTTTTTTTTTAATTTTTTTTATTGTTATGTTAATCCCCATACATTACATCATTAGTTTTAGATATAGTGTTCCATGATTCATTGTTTGTGCATAACACCCAGTGCTCCATGCAGAACGTGCCCTCCTCAATACCCATCACCAGGCTAACCCATCCTCCCAACCCCCTCCCCTCTAGAACCCCCAGTTTGTTTTTCAGAGTCCCTCATCTCTCATGGTTCTTCTCCCCCTCCGATTCCCTAACACCACAAATTTCTATTTAGCACATAAGTTTATACCATTGGCATCCACTTTTTATGACTTAATCTAATTTTAACAAGACCCCCAATCTCAACCATGATGGAATTAAGAGATCCTGGATTATCCTTCCTGCTGTACTAACTAGAAAACTGACAAAGGGGGTGTGAAAAAAAATATATATATATATACCTATATATATGTAAATTTCAGGTGCTAAATAACAGGAATCACAGGACTTTGGTCCATGAGAGAAGGTAAACAAATGGGAGAAATCTCACAATTGACCCAGATTGTTTCATGAGGGCCTTTTTAGAACCAAAGCGTGCAAGGCCAAAATGAAGCAGAGCAGTGTTCCCACTGAGGTTAGCAAATAGAGATCAGAGATGAGAGAGGTGAAGGCACCCAGAATTTGAAGGGCAAAGAGAGATCCATTTCAGAGAAAGTTCTCCAGATATCAATGTAAGAGTCCCCTTAGATCTTTGGTTCAATACTAAATTACAAATATATGCAGTGAGATTATATGAAACCAGGCAAAAAATGTTGGGGGGAGAACAACTACTTAGAATTATATAACCAGAATAACCACCAGGAATGGCATAAGGCTGAGAGACATCTGAGTTCTGACCAACCGGGTGGAGAGTCCTTCTTAAACACCTAGGGCCTCATTCAGAAAAGACCCCAAAAAGACAAATATGGAAAAATAGGGCTAGTTCAGCAAAACCTACTTTAAACCTGTGGTAACAAAGCTTGAAAAAGCCTCAATAGAAGCAAGCTGATCTCAAATATGTTAAGGATTTGACATAAAACCCAATACACTTTAAGGAAGGAAACAAAATCCAGAATTCACAATATCTAGTATTCAATAATAATTTTGTAGACATGGAACAAAGCAGGACAAACCCATAATCAGGAGAAAAATCAGTAAACAAAAATAGAACTAGAAATTACAAAGGTGATTCAATTAATAGACGAGGACATTGAAAAACAGCATTATAAGTATGTTTCATGTTCAAAGATTTAAAATAAAACATGAGTATAATGAAGAAACAGACACTTCCAATAAATATATGGAACCATACAAATGAACCAAATGGAAATTTTACAGCTAAAAAATATAATGAGATAAAAAATTTACTGCATGGGCGTAACAGATGATCAGAGACAGTGGAAGAAAAAAAAAGTGAATTTCAAGATCAGGCAATAGAAACAACACAAGCTGAAACATAGAAAGTAAGAAAAAAAAAGAGGTTAAAAAACTGAACAAAGCCTCAGTGACCCTGAGACAATATCAAACAGTCTAACAAATATGCAATTGCAGTCCCAGAAAAGGACAAGAGACAGGATGGGACACAAAAATATTTGAAGGAACAATACCCAGGAATTTTCAAAATTTGATTTGAAATATAAACACAGATCCAATAAGCTCACAAACCAAAAGCAGAATAAACATAAAGGAAATCACACCAAGACACATCATAATCAAATTGCTGACAATGAATAATAAAAAGAAAATCCTTAAAGCAACCAAGGGAGGAAAAGATCATACATAACAGGGGAAAATAATAAAATGACCTTTGTCTTTTCATCAGAAACAAAGCCAGAAAACAAAGAAATGATATCTTTAAAGAGCTGGAGAAAAATGTCAATTTAGGATTCTATATCCAGAGAAAATGTTCATAAAAAATGAAAGTGAAATAGACATTGTCATACAATACAAGCTGAGACAATTTGTTGCCAGTGACAAGAAATGTTAAAGTTCTTCAGATTGAAAGGAGTGATAGTAAACTCAGACCTTACATAACAATGAGGAACATTAAAAATAGCAAACAATGGATAGTATAATTTATTTTTCCTTATTTCTAATATACCTTTAAAAGATAGTTGAATCTTGAGAGTATAATTCATAATGAAGTATCATGGAGTATTTAAGATATGTAGAAGTAAATATAACAACAAAAGAACAGAGCGTAGGAGAGAGTAAATGGAAATACTATGCTGATATAAGGTATTTAAATTATACATGAAGATATATAATAATATTATTGAAGATAGGTTATAATAAGCTACAGATGCTTAATGTAAGTCCTTGATCACCATTTTAAAAACTCAGACAGTTGTAGCTGAAGTCCAATGGAAGATATAAAATAAAATATTAGAAAATAATAAATAAGGTTTAAAAAAGAAATAAAAGTGAAACAAAGATTGTACCAGACAAGAAGAAAACTAATAACAAGATGGTAAAAATGTGCAAATATATCAATAATTACATAAAAATGGACTAGCTACACAAATTAAAATACAGAGATTGTCAAGCTGAATTAAAAATAATAAGAGCCAGCTTATTTGAAATATAAAAACAGCAGTAGTTGATAAAAGGTTGGAAAATACATATTATGTAAGCACTGATTATAAGAAAACTGGAATAACTTTATTAATATCAGAGAAAATAGACATTAGAATAAGGATTTTAGAAGTAAATTAGAAAAGGATATATCCTATAATAATAGAGTTAATCCATAAAAAAACAATTCTACTTGTGATTGCAAATTATTATAAATCTTCAAATGAAGCAAAACTAACAGAATTGAATGGAGAAATTGACAAATCTACAATTATGCTTGAGGACTTCATGGCTCGTCTCTCAGTAATTCATAATAGAATAGACAGAAAATTAATAAGGATGTAGAAGATTCAAACATCCTTATACACCAACATATATGGATCATCATATCCCTACAACCAACAACATTCTTTTCAACTATACATAGAACACTCACCAAAATAAATCATATTTCAGGCCCCAAAATTTAATATATTTAAATGATTGAAATTATTCAAAGTATGTCTTCTGATCATAATAGTATTATATTAGAAATCAATGACAAAAAAATCTGAAAATCAAAATATTTGGAAATTCAGCAAAAACACTCTTACAACCATGGGTCAAAGAATAAATCACAAGGGTGATTAGAAAATATTTCAAGTTAAATGATAATTAAAAAGATAATTGAGACGATAACATCAGAATTTGCAGAAATTAGCAGATAGAACTTTATGGTTTTAAAGTTTATGTTAGAAAAGAGAAAAGGTATAAATTAATCAATCATTTAAGCATCCACTATAAGAAGTTAGGGGAGCAGGGTAAACCCACAGTAGGTCAAGGTAAGAAAATAATAAAAATAAAGGTAGAAATCAATGAAATAGAAAACAGAAAAAAAAAAAAAACCCTGAATGAAACCAAAAGTTGAATCTTTAAAAAGATCAATATAATTGAAAACCTCTAGCTACAGTGATCAAACTAAGGGATAAAATACAAATGACCAGCATCATAAGTGAAAGAGGCAATATAAAACAATGAATCATGGAACACTACATCAAAAACTAATGATGTAATGTATGGTGACTAACATAACATAATAAAATAAAATTTTAAAAAAAGAAAGTAAAAAAAGAAATAAACATATGCATTGTAATGGAACATAACATTTATACTTTATACTTACTAACTTTTTAAATATCCACTGACATGGGTATTACTATCATTCTCACGAAGCTGCAAAACAGGAAAATCTTCATCTTGTTTCTTGTGCAATACTTAATCATGTTAAAGCACTATTACTTTTATTTTTTTAACCTACATTCTGATGCCTATTTATTTGAAAATAGGATGCTTCTTTTTCAAGTGTGTGGAACCACTTTGCATTTGTGTATGTGTTTGTGTATTTTACAGTGAAAATCATCTTTACTAGACACATTATACTAAATGAATCCTACAAAGGAAAAAATAAATGCAAAATATTTGAAATGGAAAAAAAAAGAAAGAGGCAATATAATTAGAGATTCCAATTGAAAATTTGAAATAATAAATAAGAAATTATATGAACAGTGCTATGCCAATAAATTCAACAATGTAGATGAATTGGACAGAATCCTTAAAAACACAGATTAAGAAGAAATAGAATATCAGAATAGCTCCACATGTATTTAAAAAGAAATGGCTTAGTAGTTTAATACCTTCCAATAAAGAGAACTCCAGACCCAAATGTCTGTACTGAGAAATCCTATTAAAAGTCTAAGGAACAAATTATATCAATCTTACAAACTCTCTCAGAAAAGGGAGAAGTAGAGAACAATCTCTAATGCATTTTATGAGTCCAGCATAACTATGATATTACAACAATAAATTGATAAACCCATAAGCCAATATTTCTTGTTAACATATATACAAAAATCCTTAACAAAATAATAAATTAAATCCAGCAAAATATAACAAATATATCTGGGATGAAAGAACCCCAAGAATAAAACATTGGTTTAATAAAAGATTAATCAATGCAATTCACCACATTAACAGAATAAAGGCCAAAAAATATATATAATCATCTCAACAAGTGCGAAAGAAAAAAAAAAAGGCATTTTACAAATTCAACTCCCTTTTATGATAAAAACTCTCAGGAAATGAAAAATTAATGGAAACTTCCTCAATCTAATAAAAGGCATCTATGAAACCCTGCAGTAAACATCATACTTAATGATAAAGACATAACACTTTCCCCATAAGATTAGGAACAATGTTTACTCCCATCACTTTCATTCAACATTGTAATACAGGTGTTAGCTAATGCAAAAAAGGCAGGAACAGGAGGGATAGGCATAAGGATTGGAAAGAAAAAAGTAAAACTATCTTTATTTGCAGATGACAAGATTGTACAGATAATTCTAAGGAATCTGTAAAAAAATTTACTAGAACTCGTTAGTGAATTTATCAAAGCCATATGATACAAGGTCAGCATAGAAAATAACTTTTATGCACACACATATATACATATAATAGTAAAGAAACAAGAAACTGGAAAGTGAAATTTAAAATTACACCATTTAACTGGAGATCCCATGGTGTACTTTTTTTTTTAAAGTAATCTCCACACCCAACATTGGGCTTTAACTCATGACTAGCAAGATCAAGAATCACATGCTCTACCAACTGAACAAGCCAGGTGCTAAATGACATATCTGATAAAGGGTTAGTACCCAAAATATATAAAGAACTTGTAAAACTCAACATCCAAAAACCAAATAATCCAATTTAAAAAAAATGGGCAGAAGACATGAATAGACATTTTTCCAAAGAATATACAGATGGCCAACAGAATATACAATGAAAAGATGCTCAAATCACTCGTCATCAGGGAAACACAAAACAAAACCACATGAGATATCACCCCACACCTGTCAGAATGGCTAAAATCAACAACACAAAAAACAGGTGTTGGCAAGCATGTGGAGAAAGGGGAGGCTCTTGTACTGTTGGTGGGAAGGCAAACTGATGTAGTCACTCTGGAAAACAGTATGGAAGTTCCTCAAAAAGTTAAAAATAGAACTACCCTACAATCCAGCAATTGCACTCCTAGGTAATTTACCCAAAGAATACAAAAATACTAATTCAAAGGGATACATGCACCCCATGTTTATAGCAGCATTATCTACAACAGCCAAATTATGGGAATAGTCCAAGTGTCCATCGACTGATGGATGGATAAAGAAAAAGTGGAATATATATACAATGGAATATTACTCAGCCATAAAAAAGAATGAAATCTTGCCATTTGCAATGACATGGAGGAAGCTAGAGAGTATTATGCTAAGCAAAATAAGTCAGAGAAAGAAAAATACCATATGATTTCACTCATATGTGGAATTTAAGAAACAAAACAAATGAGCAAAGGGGAAAAAAAAAAAAAAAACAAAGAGGGAAGCAAACCAAGAAACAGAGTCTTAACTATAGAGAACAAACTGATGGTTACCAGAGGGGAGGTGGGTGGGGGGATGAATGAAATAGGTGATAGGGACTAAGGAGAGCACTTGTGATGAGCACCAGGTGTTGTATATAAGTATTGAATCACTAAATTGTACACCTGAAACTAATATACCATATATTAACTAACTAGAATAAAAATTAAAAGAAAAAGAAAAACAGAAAAAATAGATCAGTTCTTTCAAAATTGATCTTGGATTCAGTGCAATCTTAATCAAAATTCCAGGATGTTCTCTTGTAGAAATTGACAAGCTGATTCTAAAATTTCTATAGAAATGGAAAGAACCTAGAAAAAAAAAAAAAACTTGAAAAAGAACTAATTGGGGTAATATCACTACCTGCTTTAAGATTTACTGTATAGCTACAAGAATTAAAACAGTGTAATATTAGTATAAATTAAACAAATATGTCAATGGAACACAATGGAGTGTCCAAAATAGACCCAATCTATGTAAGCAATTGAATTTTTAAATATAGAAGCCAAAGTGATTCAATGGGTAAAAGGAAGATTTTTTATCCAGTGCTATTGGGACAACTGGATATTCATATGGAAAAAATAATCTTTGATGCTTACCTCAATCTATATACAAATAGTAATTTAAGATAGATCATAGATCTAAACATAACGGCTAAAGTTATAAAGCATTTAGAAGCAAAAGTAGAAAAATATTGTGAACTTGAGGTAGGCAGACTTCTTCCAAAGGTTCCAGAAAGCAATAATCATAATAGAAAAAAAATACACAGATTGGACTATATCAAAATTTAAAAAAAATCTATTTCTCAGAAGACAAGCTAAAAAGATAAAGAAAACCACAGCTTGGGAGAAAATATTTGCAATACATATATTGAACAAAGACTTATACTCAAAATATAGAATGAACAATTACACTAAAATAAAATAATAATAATAAGAGAACAACCCAATAAACAGTGAACAAAATACTTTGACAGACACCTAAATGAAGCAAAATATACAATGTACCATAAGCTAATGAAAACATGTTTATCATCATTAACTATCAGGAAATTCAAATCAAAGCTACAATGAGATACCCGAAACACCTACCAGAATGAATAAAATGAAAAAGAGTAAGAGTATAGGGGTACCTGGGTGGCTCAGTCCGTTAAGCATTGGACTCTTGATTTCAGCTCAGGTCATGATCTCAGGGTCATGAGATCAAGCCCAGCATCCAGCTCAGCACTGAGCATGGAACCTGCTTAAGATTCTCTCTCCCTTTCCCTCTGGCCCTCTCCCACTGCTTGCGTTCTTGCTCTCTCTTAATAAAAAAAAAAGTAAGAGTATAAAATGTTTGCACAGATAAGGAGGTACTGGAATTCTCAGTGTTGGTGGTGGAAGGATAAAATACACAATCAATTTGAATATTGGGCTGGCACTTTCTCATAAAATCAAACATATATCTACTCAGTGACATAGCTGCCCACTTCTATACATTTACCCAAGAGAAGTAAATATACATATACATAAGAAATATTGTATTGGAATGTTCATAGCAGTCCAACTTCTAATAGCCAAAAACTGGAAATAACAAAAATGTCCATCAACAGGAGAATGGATAAACAATTTGTGTTTTCTTTATAAAATGGGATGCTATTCGGCAATGAAAAGGTTCAGAACACACACAAATAGGGATAAACCTCAAAATCATTAAGGTGAGCAAAAGAAGCCAGTCACAAAATAATACATACTGTATGATTCTACTTACATGAAGTTCTACTTATAAGAAGTTGTACTCATATGAATCAATTGATGATTAAAAAAATCAGAATAGTTTTCCACAGTGAATAGGATATTAAATTGACTGGAAAGGGGCATAAAGAAACTGTGAGTTAATGAAAATATTCTATGTCTTGATGGAGTAGGTATCTTTGTTTGTCATCACTCACCATACACCTAAGATCTTACACACTTAAATATGTAAATTATACTTTGATATCTAATTCTACTAGGATTTTTTGTGCAAAGAGCACATAGAAGGGCGCCTGGATGGCTCAGTCGGTTAAGCAACTGACTCTTGATCTCAGCTCAGGTCTCGATCTCACTGTCGTGAGCTCAAGCCCTTCATTTAAAAAAAAAAGAAAAAAGCTCAAGAAGGTATATGGACAAATAATCAGAATGACATACACACTCTGATATCAAGTTTATGGACAAATGAGGAACAAATATTTAAATGATTCACATTAATGCAACTCAAATTATTGCTGTACAGATTAAAAACAGAGTGTTTTTGGAGCGCAATCTAAGAAATTATTTATTCAACTCAGAGGATAAGACAAAAGCCATCTATTATTTCAAGGAAAAAAACATTTACTGAGTCCCTATAATAATAGCTTATGTACTAGAAATACAAAAGTAAATAATTAAAATGTACTTTGTTAGTAATAATAAATAACATGCATTGAGCATTTACAATGTGCAGACACTGATCTCACCATAACATCATCTCAGTATATACCACAGTAGTTAAAAGTCAAGGAAATCTGGGTTCAAGTTCAGGCTCTGTCACTTGCTAGCAACATAACTTTGGGGAATTTACTAAATTTCCATAAACTTCAAATGCTCATGTGTAAAGTGAAAATAATAATTAAAGAACCTATTTCGTTGTATGTTTGTGAAGATTAACTGAAATAGACAAAACCAAGACATGGCCAAAGTCCTAAAGAATCCCCCAGGAGCAGCCTGTAACAAATAATTTCATTACAGTGTGTTCAATAGTATGTCACTGGTGCTATGAGAATACAGAAACTAAGCTGCCTTATCATAGAAGTCTCTCTAAGAAAGATGCTCAGTAGAATCTTAAAGAATAATAGCATTATTCAGACAAACTGGGGAATACGTAAATTCCAGGCAAAGGAAACATCATAAATACAATTCCAAAGGCAAAAATTTTAAAAGTCATAATTGCTAAAATGCAAACATGAGACAGATAAGGTAGGATAGATTCAGAGGGACCAAGTCTTACAGAAGATTTTATACTGCGTGTTCAGAAGCTTGAGCTTTATTCTGTAGGCTCTTAGCAACCATTGAGGGGTTTTAAGATGGAGATGATGGGAAAGATCTAAGAAATTCTAAGTAAAATCAGTTAGGCAAGGTGGGTGACGGGATAGGATGGGTGAAGGAGACAGCACCCAGATTTGTTCCCTGGGTGATGATAATGTGATAAGGGAGCTAGAAGGTTTGGTTGGAGCATGTTGAATCTGAGATTCCTGCAGGAATTCCAGGGGATATGTGGAGCATGGGTGAATCTGTATGTGGAGCTCAGAGCAGAGTAAAGGAAGAGTCGTGTGACTTGGAGAGCCATCAAATATGATGACACAGATGCATGAAAACAGCAAAATCATCTGAAAAGAAGAAAGAAAATACAAACGGTGGTGAGCCAAGCACATAATCCCAGGACACTATTCAACACAATTGATGAATGAGGAGACAAGATGAGAAGGAAGGCTGAGAGAAACAGGAAGTAAACAAAGAGAGAGTAATATACAGAAAAACCGAAAAAAAAGGGACCAAAATGTTGGCCTTTGAGCAGAGAAAGGGGAGAAGAGTGTATAAAGTAGAGCAAAACCCTGAAAGTTCTATGCTGCATTAAGGATATCATCACACACACAAAATAAATAGTGTGAAGTGAACTAAGAGGTTGTGATCAGCTCAGGAAGGGTCTTGAAATCAGTGCGATAAAAGTTCAGATTTTATTCTTTAGTGTTGGGAAACTTTTTTCCCAAGTTTATTGAAGTATAATTGATGAATGAAAATTCTATGTTGGAATTGCATCTATACATATTGTGTATCGCATATGTATATTAAACCAGTGTGATGTTGACACATATACATGGTGAAACTATTGTAAATCTTTAGGAGAGAAGTGACATAGTCAGTTACTTACTTCAGAAATAGAACTCTAACCTTTGTGTGAAAGAAAGAGTGGAGAGGAAAGAGATGCTGGAAGAGTATTTGGGAAGCAATTTCAAAGTATGGGAGTTGACGGTGAGAGCCTGCATTTAGAGAATGGGGACATAGAAATAACATCACATTCTTCTCCCTGGGAGAGAAGGGGAATGGTGGGTGTCACCAGTGACTCAAGCAGGAAACATCTTAGTAACACTTGGTTTAGGGAGGTGAGACCTGAGACCATCTGTGTCCATAGGATTTAGACACGTCTGTAGATCACCTAGGTCAACCTGACATAGTTCTTTGTTCCAGGAAAACTTTTCCAGAGAAAGATAAGACTGTAAAGCAAAAAAATAATTCCACCAATTGTTTTAGGAAATTCCTACAGATAAATTTATTAAAGATAAGAGTCTGTTCACCTGAGCAAACAGCCCACTTCCCAACAAAAGTTTGCTTATCAAGACTTTCTCTGGGAGATTTAGTGCAATTCCAATTAGTTCCCATCTTTAGGGGCCAGCTTCAAACCACATGAGCCTAGATGTCATTACTCTGCAAAGATTTGAGAAACTGCTAAACTTTTGAGAAACTGCTACGACTCTGTCAGGCTCATATTCTCCCTTATTACAACTAGTTAAAGTTAAGTTTTGCTTTATTAATAGACTCCGTGGTGATAATGTGGGGCATTCAATAGAGGGAATATGAGGGCAGCGTGGGACATACTTGATTTGAAAGATCTGTGGTACATCAGCAGGCACTTGAGAATTTGCACAGAAAGCTAAAGAGATGATAGAGAAAAATAAGTTATTTTCTAAGGCTTAGAAAATGATGCATTCTTAAACTTTGTTATTGCTCCCAGCCTCTAATGTATTTCTGGACTTGTTGTAAATCTCCAATGTATATATTTAAATGTATTAATCTGAACTCAGGAAAGTTAAGAGGAAATCAAAACATGTCTGACTCTCCAAAAGAAAAAGATGTTTAGCAATTAACTAGTTAATAAGCATTAGCTTATTTGTGTATTTGTTGGATGCAAGCTTAAATAATGAGAGATTAGGAAAGAATGAGAAGGAAACCAGAAAATTTAATAAAGATCTAGAAGATGAAACTTCTTGAATTTGTTTCTGAAAGGTGGGGTATTGAGTATTTGTACCAGACATATATCTGGAAACATTCTATACTTCTATGTACCACGACCAAATGGGATTTATTCCTGGGCTGCAAGATTGCTTCAACATCCACAAATCAATCAATGTGATACAATACATTAATAAAAGAAAGACCAGGAACCATAGGATCCTCTCAATAGATGCAGAAAAAGCATTTGACAAAGTACAGCATCCTTTCTTGATTAAAACTCTTCACAGTGTAGGGATAGAGGGTACATACCTCAATATCATAAAAGCCATCTATAAAAAACCCACAGTGAATATCATTCTCAATGGGGAAAAACTGAGAGCTTTCCCCCTAAGGTCAGGAACACGGCAGGGATGTCCACTATCACCACTGCTATTCAACATAGTACTAGAAGTCCTAGCCACAGCAATCAGACAACAAAAAGAAATAAAAGGCATCCGAATCGGCAAAGAAGTCAAACTCTCACTCTTTGCAGATGATATGATACTTTATGTGGAAAACCCAAAAGACTCCACCCCCAAACTGCTAGAACTCATACAGGAATTCAGTAAAGTGGCAGGCTATGTATATGTCTGGGAAGATATAGATCCCAATTATTTATGTAATTTATTCTAGAGCAAATTTGTATTTGCAGTACAATAAAACAAAACTGAGCAGTTTGAAAATATCAGTGTTCATTGTCCAAGTTTCCATATGAAGTACTAGAAAGGTGCTACCACAAAAACTCATCTTCCAAAGAAAACAGTGAAAGACATGCACTTACTCTTTTGAGCAAGTTAGTTCCTTGTTCCATTAAACCAGAATTTTTATTGCTACAGCTGTAAACCCAGATGCTAATTATAATGATGAACTGAACCTATTGACTCTCTTCAAATGCCTTATTGTGCTGCTGCAAACTAGGAAATCATTTTTATTAGGGGTCTTGGTGATCAAATAAGGACAAGATTTGAGTTAAACTTGAGAACTGCAGATTTACTATTTAATATATTCTTACTCATTATTTTATATCCTGCATTACCCAAGGTAGGTCAGTAAAACAGAATTGTTTTTGGACCTGAGATTAATGTGCTTGTACTTCCCATTTGATGCTTGTCTGACTGGCACATCTATCCAAATTTTTATGTGTCAGAAACCAACATGAACAGCAATTACCAAGTATGAACTTGGACACACAATTAAAATTTGGACTTTTGCCCCTGACTATAAATATCTTTCTTGGCATCTCCTTTCCCCACCCAATCACTTTTTTTTTTTTTTAATCTTGAGCTCTTTTTCGTACTAAAAATGTATTCTCTAACTAATACAAAAATCTTTAATGAGCCTGACTAATTCCAAAGCATATCTATAATCCCTTAATCACTTTAAGAAGCAAACTAATATGGAAGCATTTCGGGGGGGAAACAAGTTCTAGTGACAGAATATATTAGGCTAGTGTCCTGCAGTTGGAGAAGCTTTCTACCATCCACACACCTAATGATATGCAAGAGCAAAATCACTATTCTGAAACAGCCACATCAGATGGTATCTATCTTTTGACTGACTTGACCATTAGTGTCAAGTCAATAGAGTAAAATTAATGAATGCATATAGAAGTTGTCATATTGGATACTGATTCTGTATTTCTTATGATATATTTCTTTGTCTGTATCAATTTTCTGAATTTTTTGTTTCAGGAACACAATTGTGTGTTCTTATAAAAGTGTTTGCCTAAAACCATAAATAAAATAGATAAGTATTTAGCAGAAAATTAGAAATAGATATTTATACAGCACTGTAAATTTTCACTCTCTGTTTTATGTCAGTCTAGTTTGCCTTATGGCAAAATAATCCATAATTAAACTTTACTGCAATATAAATGTTAGCAAAATGAACTGTCTTAGTCAATCAGTGTTTAGAAAAAAATTAATCAAACCAATTCCTTTCTCTAATGAACTTCTTCATGCACTGCTAGCTCACACATCCAGCTCTAAGTGGGGCTGAGCAGGTAATTTGGAGAAGCCAATGGATAGCTAGAGTAGTGTTCTCACTTCATGCTATAAAGACTTGGAGTTCAGAAACATGAAGTATGAACTGGTGGAGAAATCCACAAACATGGTGACTTTGGAAAAAGTTCATACTTGAAGCACCTGATTTTAAGTGGGTTATACCATAAGATACTCGTAGGCCAGTAAAAAAAAAAAAAAAAAAAAAAAAAAGCAGACTAAAAAATATATCTCAGGACATTCTGGAAGCTCCATATAAATATTCCATATTCCGAATCTAGGCCCAGTCAGCCCAATCCCTTCAACTGTCTACATGGGAAGGTATTCAGAAATAAGCTTTAGATTCCAAGCCTGGCTCTGCTGCTACAAAATATGGGAACTTAGGCAAGCATTTAACATCTTTGTGCCTCAGTCTCCTCATACCTAAAATGGGAGTAACAAAACCCACAATAGGTTTTTTTGAGAAGAGCAAACAAGTATTGAGACACTGACAGACTGACACAACATGCATTCACAAACACACACAATGTTTCTAGAATAAATAAAATTCATACATTTTGATGATTGCTGGCATTCCAGAAATCATCACCGAATCCTCAGTTGTTGTCAGGAACTACCGTAGGCCTTCCCTGTGCTCATCTTCCAGGACCAATTTCCCAAATTCTCCTTCCTCCCCTGTCTCAGACTGCAGGCATTCAGTTTGTTTTACTCTCCTTTTCTGAAAGCCTTTCCTCTTTGAAGGCCATCCTGCACCATCCTGTTCATCCCTTGACTCTCTCCACTGCCCAGGCTCTGTGTAAGGTGCAAAATAACCTCCCTTAGTTCCCTCAAGGGCCCCAGGTATTTTTTTCCCTTTTTCTTTACTGCTTAACAGTTTTGAGGAAATAGACTGAGAATAACAAAGGGAGATAAAGTGGGAAAAGCTGAAAAGTGTAAGACATCCCTCAAAATCCACTTAGTGAGCCACCTATTAAAAGAGAATAGTTTGCATTTCTGAAACCAATTTGGAATTAGAATTAGAATTAGAATTACAGTCTTTGGCCAACATCATCCACCCCCAAAACATACACACACACACACACACACACACACACACACACACACACACACACACAATATTACATTTTTATTTTCATAAAATTTTTAAGATTTTATTTATTCACTTGAGAGAGAGCATGCAAGTGGGGAGGGGCAGTGGGAGAGGGGGTAAGAATCTGAAGCCGACTCTGCACTGAGCACAGAGCCCAATGTGGGGCTGGATCTCACAACTCCAAGATCATGACCCGAGCCGAAACCAAGAGTCAGATGCTTAACCGACTGAGCCACCCAGGCGCCCCATATTTTCACAAACTTCTAAGTGAAAATTTAACATTTCCTTATTTATTACCACAGTAGTAATAACAGTATTTGAGTTCCTGTCACTTTATAATTGTTGCAAATACTGTTTAATGCTCATTGTTACTTATAAATTAAGGTAGCAATAGACCCACTGTAGGTCTTATTGCTTACTGTTTGAATAGAAAGCAAATCTTAAAGGGGCACCTGGGTGGCTCAGTCGTTGAGCGTCTGCCTTCGGCTCAGGTCATGATCCCAGGGTCCTGGGTTCGAGCCCCGCATCGGGCTCCCCTGCTCAGTGGGAAGCCTGCTTCTCCCTCTCCGACTCCCCCTGCTTGTGTTCCCTCTCTTGCTGTGTCTCTGTCAAATAAATAAATAAAATCTTTAAAAAAAAAAAAAGCAAATCCTATATTACAAATTTAGTTTTTTGATGTCTGTATTCCCATATAATTGGCTTCCTTTGTAATTCTATGCATTTGCTCTATGCATAGAAAACATTATATAGTTAATATTTCATTTAAATCCTACATTATTGTGCATAATTGGCTGTACCACCCTGTTTACTTCAACTTGGATACGGTATGTTGACATGTTGGCTACATTTGATATACGTGACCTACTATGTGTCACAATGATACTGAAGCTCTTCCTTAACAAGGGGTCCAAAGCTGGGAATAAACAAACAAACAAACAAGTTCCTTAAAACCTCACCATCTATTCTTAGAAAACAATTCCTCTAAGGAAACAGAGAGGCATATGTAAATCTGTGAAATACTCAGCTATGCTGCAATTGGTTTCGGGAGTATAAGAGGCCGAGTACATAATATATTCCCTAACCACAAAGACACAGCTCGCGGAGTTTGCTAACTGAGCTTCCCACTCTTGGAGGCATCCTGCTCTGTTATTGCCAAGGAACACCATGAATTGTGTCATGCAGCCACCTGGGCTGGACTGGCCCAACCGTGTGCTTAGGTGCTGCTTCCCAAGTCCTCACAAACAGAGTGATTTCCCTTTGTTTTGAGTACGTAATGGCAGCTACATGTTGTCAGTAGGCTTTTTAGAAATAAATCTCTAAGCTTTTTCAAAAACCAGAGCATCCCAAAGTGTTGATTTTCTATTATGTTGCAAAATTACCTCAAAGCATTATTAATATTCTTTATGTCCAAACGGCGGCTGCTAAGTAGGCTTTAGGAGGAATTCACTCACAGTTACTGCAGCAAGATGAACACTTACTGTTCCTCTCTCAAAGAGCTTGCTAATATAAGATCAACATTATGTGCTATAGGGCGCCTGGGTGGCTCAGTTGGTTAAGCGTCTGCCTTCGGCTCAGGTCATGATCCCGGGGTCCTGGCATTGAGTCCCGCATCGGGCTCCCTGCCTAGATCTCCCTCTTCCTCTGCCTCTCTCTCTCCCTCTCTGACTCTCATGAATAAAAAAAAAAACAAAAAAACACATTATGTGCTATTTTTCAGAGTCCAAACAATGTTTACCCATAGAGAACCTTTTACCTGTGGATCTCAAGGTACTCATGTATTAATCCAGCCAACTCTAAATTTGATGCAAATCTAGAATGTTTTGAGACAAAGCCAGTAACTGTAGTTGCCTTAGTGAACAGTGAGAATTACCTAAGATGTCCACAGCTTCAGACTGATCGCTAGGTGAAAAGCTAAGGGGAAAATAATCTGAATTTGCTAGGATAGTAATTACCTTCCACAGAGAGTAAAATCTTTCAAACCCACAAGGATTTAGAATCAGCTAAAGAATGTTTAGGATAATCAAAATTAAAGAAATCATACTTTGGGATTGTATAATAAAGAATTTAACCTTACCCAAAGGGTCTGTCCTTTGCCTGCAGCTCCTGGGAAGCGAACTCTAGGCACCTAGCATATCCTGCCTGGTAGGAGTGTCTTTTTTTGCTGGGGCCTTTGGTCACCAAAGAGTCTAACAATGTGATTTATAAGGGGCCTTTGAGCCATGCCTTATCAATTTTGACCCCTAGAGTAACTAGAGACTAAAGACATTTGCCTGATCTTCTGGAGGGACTAGAGACAAAAGACCAGCCACATAGACAGTATGTGATTGAGCTCCATTAAAAATTCTGTATACCAAAGCTCAAATGAGCTTCCCTGGTTGGCAATACTCTCTGCATTGTCACACATCATGGCGAGGAGGAGGTAACACTGTGCTTGAAGCCACAGGGAGAGGGTGACCAGGGTTCCATGTTCAGACCCCTCTCAGACTCTGCCCTATGTATTTCTTCCTATGGCTAATTTCAACCTGTGTCCTGTCCCTCTATACTCCTTGCAAGGTATAATAGCTTTCAGTGATTTTTGCAAGTCCTTGCAGCAAAATATCAAAGTGATCATGGGAATCTTCCAGTTTGTGGCCAGCTGGTTGGAAGTAAGGGTAGTCCTGGAGACCCATGTTTGCAGATGGTATCTGAAATAAGGACTGTCTTGTGAGGCCTGTTCCCTCTAACTATACAGTTTGGCTAACTCTGGGTCGGGATTAAGAAATTATCTGTGCAAATTTGGGATTTTATATACTTGTAATATTTGGTTTATTAGAATGGCAGCTTGTAACTCCAACTTAAAGGGAGTAATTGAATTGACTTTTGACTTAAGGTAACATCTTACTAAATTCATTAGTTATTGACTACTTAGAACATGAAATTCACTGTATCTTTTAACTTTAATATATTAGTTTTATAAGAGCTATTTAAATACTCAGGAGGTTTTGTTTAAGTCAGATATTAAAGTACTTAAAAAGAAAAGGTTTAAAAATGCAGTTTAGGGGTACCTAGGTGGCTCAGTCAGTTGAGCGTCGGACTCTTGGTTTTGGCTCTGGTCTTGATCTCGTGGGCCCTGAGATTGAACCTCATGTCAGAGTCCATGCTCAGTGGGGAATCTGCTTGAGATTCTCTCCCTCTGCCCCTCCCCCCTCACATTCTCTCTCTCTCTCTCTCTCTCTCAAATAAATAAATCTTAAAAAATATATATATGTATATATGCAGTTTAAATTGTCTCAAGATGTTGAGTATACTGTTTGTAAATGAGACCAAAAATTATTTAAATGTACCTTAAAATTGATTGCAAAATATTTTAGAAGTATAGGTAGAATAAATTTCTGAACTAAACTTAAAATCTCAAAGAGGATCTAGGTTTCCAAATTTGCAAATTTCAATAAATTGATTAATAATTTTAAAAAAGACATTAAGAACATTTTCTGTCCTTTTAGTCTAGTAATGGAGATTATAGCACAATTTCTAGATTTAGGGAAGGTGAACTAGGAAAACACTACATTATTATTGAATACTAATAAAAGAGGGACAGATTTAACACAGGAATCATTCAGAAAGTTAAACATTCCTAATATCTGATGTATTGCTTTCCCCTTAAGGCTTTGCCTAGATTTGAGAAAACAATATTTGGAGTCCTTCCACATAAAGCAAGTCATTAAGTTTTGAAAGCAACTTAGATTTTTAGCTGGTAGACCTATTTCTTGGTGTGAAGTTCAGCAGTACTGCTCTATTCGATTATACCTCACTGGTGAAGACCAAGAAAGCTAGAAGGGCACAAAGAATCAATTAAAAGTCTTTTGGTTCCAAGGAACAAAATATTCTACCCATCTGGGTTTAGCAGCACAGAGAATTTAGGGGCTCATGTAACTGAAATATCCAGGCACAGCTGAATTCAAGGGCTCACACAATAGCATCAGGAGCCATCTCCCAGCAATGCTCTCCTGTGCGCTGGCTTTATCTCCACATTATGAGGATAATATAGCTTCCAGAAGCCTGGGCCTGCAACCTTTCATGTTTAAAACCAGCAGAAAATAACATGCCTCTCTAGGGGGAGGCAGAATTATGCAGAAGGCATCTCATTGGATCATGTGCCTGTTCCTCCCTTTACTAATCATTGTGGTCAGGTGATGTGCAGGGATAACTCTCACCCATCCCTGGAGTCAGAGGGAGTCAGATCAAGAAATATGGCAGAAATAGGCAATCCTCCAGAGGAAATTCACTTTGGACAAAGGTGAATGGATGCTGGATGCAAGTCATTTGTAACACAGAATGTTCACATATCCAACAATTCTACTTTCAAAATGTCTCTCTGGTGGAATATTTTCTATTAACCATGTAAGAAATCAAGGAGCTTAAGCAAGCATGAGGGAAAGCTCATTTCTTTGTGTAACTAAATAATGGTGAAGTCAAGAGTCAAAGCAAAAATGATGTTAGTTTCTACTCCTATTCCCACCAATTAGCTCTGCAACAGGACAAGTCACTTAGCCTCACTAGTTCACAGCTTCCATATATGTCACATGAAAATTATGAATACTGCCATACCCAAGTATTTTTTTAAAGATTTTTATTTATTTATTTCAGAGAGAAAGAGAGAGAGAGCACAAGCAGGGGGAGTAGGAGAGGGAGAAACAGGCTCCCCTCTGAGCAGGGAGCCCAATGCGGGGCTCAATCCCAGGACCCTGGGATCATGACCTGAGCCGAAGGCAGACGCTTAACTGACTGAGCCACCCAGGCACCCCTGCCATACCCCAAGTATTACAGTTGATATGAGAATTGAAAGAGAGGGACACCTGGGTGGCTCAATAGGTTGGGTGTTGGACTCTTGATTTTGCCTGGGGTCATGATCTCAGGGTTGTGGGATCAAGCCTTGAGATAGGCTCCACGCTCAGTGCAGAGTCTGCTTGGGATTCTCTCCCTTCCTGTCTGTCCATCCCCCCGACTCATGTGTGCAATGTCAATCTCTCTCTATATATATAAAATAAATAAAATCTTTAAAAAAAAGAGAGAATTGAAAGAGATCATCTTTAAAACAAGGCTTTAAAGACATTATTTCAAAATTGCTAAAAGTTCTATACAAATATAAAGCAGTAGCAATAGAAGTAATAATAACATTATTTTATGTACTGTACTAATCGGAGTTGTGAATTGCAAACTATAAAACCCACTCTGACAGTTTAAGTAGAAAATGAATTAGATAAAGGAGGTCAGGCAGTTCACAGCCTTCTGAAGAATCAGGCTTAAAGGCTATACAACCAGGAATAAATAGGACAACTGCTCTGGAAAACACTATGGCCTGCATCTGGGCACAGACACCATACCTCACTTGGGCAGAAAAGGGTGAAAAAAGCACACACACAAAAAAATAAAATTCTGGCTTAAGGTTGATCTAATATTTATCAATAAGTCAAGAAAAAGATAAATAGGGCCGAATGCAAGAACAAGAGTAACAGAAGAAGTACTTCAGATCATAGTAATCCCAAAGCATGGGAGAACCAGCACTGAAAGAGAGGGGGAAATGTGGGAATAGAAAGCAGCAATGGAGGCTAGACTTGTAATTATTGCTAGGCAATTACTGATAGATTTAAATTAAATTTACTGAGCACTTATTAAATACCAGGGATGTTCTCATCTACTCTCAAATGCAGGAAAGCTCTTCCTGGAAATGACCTGAATTATACCAATTTTTGTGTAACCCAACTCATTTAATTCCTATTTTGGCTTTAGACATTAGTTTGGTTTTATATTTAACTTTTTGTCATTATTGACTCATGGTATTGTGTCTGTATGTGGAAAGCATCATAAGTAAAAGGAAGATTGATGGAATATGAGCTGTACTTCCTGCTTGCTGTTACTTTTTTACTCTCTTTTTAAAGCTGAAATATTAAAGTTTAATTTGTTGATGATTTTTTATTGAAGTACAATTAATGTACAATGTTATATTAATTTTGGGTGCACAACACATGGATTCAACAATTCTGTACATCACTCAGTGCTCACCATGGTAGGTGTAGTCACCATCTGTCACCATACAAAATTATTACAATATTATTAACTATATTCCCTATGCTGTATTTTTCATCTCCATGACTTATTTATTTTGTAATTGAAAGTTATGAGTATTGATGAGTATTGCTAAATGCGTATTCAAGCTAATAAAAAATTCTCAAATACACTTAGTAAAGAATCAATGTTCAAAGTGTTAGAGTCAAAGCAGGCCCAATCATGGAGCAGATTTTGAGCTTGGAATTAAAAGACCTGTGACAAATCTTGATATTGTCGCTCTTCATGCTGCTGCTTCTTCTTCTTTTTTTTTTTTTTTTTAACAAGATAGTTATCTCTGCCTTGCCCTCCTCCCTGCTTCCTCCTCTGGGAATAATCCCATCTTCCCAATGTTGTTGACAGTAAATGAGAACATCCCTGGTATTTAGTAAGTGCTCAGTAAATTTAATTTAAATCTATCAATAATTGCCTAGCAATAATTACAAGTCTAGCCTCCAGTGCTGCTTTCTATTCCCACATTTCCAATGGACAGAGCTGAGCCCAAGATAATTTTAGGCCTCTGCAATGGAGAAAGAAAAAAAGGAATACCTTCCTCCAAAAAATGGAATAAATATAAACATGAAATAAGTCCACTTACAGAACAAAATCCAACTAATAATGGAACACATAAGTGGCTGTCTTCCCAAGTTTCAACTAAACTAACCTGAGAGCAGGACTCGGCCTTTGTCACACTCCTGAAATACAAGCCACCCATAAAGCATTTGTGAGAAATTTCAGCTTTTATAAACTATTTCATGGGGAGACCAAGAAAACATACATTACACATCACATAGGAATAACTTAACAATCACACTTTCATTTCTTTTCCCTCTTTTTTGGCTGCAAGAATACAAAATTTTGTCTTCCTCTTTATTATGTCTATGCCTCCAGGATTCTTGTTGACTCCAACATGTTCTTAATTTGTTAAAGTAATTGTATTAATTCAGTATGTTTTAGTTCAAGCAACCAAAATACAAGTTGTTCCCAAGTTTGCATAACCCTATGATTAATTATATCTTTTTACCTACAAATCCTGTTGAAATACTTACCTTATGTGACTGAATGATTTCTCTCTAGATCCCTATTAACCATCACTCTTATACATTTCTTAAGTTTTCCCAATATTTATTTATTTCCCTCTAAAATTGCCTTTCCAACATCTATCTCTCCTCTGCAATACTTCCCATTACCACACAGGCTACTTTTTAAAAATCTATTTAACTATGCATTCTGTATCTTATAAGACTCTTGTACAAAAGGAAATGTAATATAAATTAGGCCCCCATATGACAAGAATAAAGTAAGGTGTTTTTCATATTTTACTTAATGTTTATTATTATTATTATTATTATGTTTATATTATTTGTCCCTGTAAATTTTCTCTCCCTATAGTCCAACTGACATGTACCCAGCCCCAAGATACCTTCCATCTCACCGGGCATGCAGTTGTACATTAAGAAAAAAGGCATTTGAAGGACTTTCAGAATTCCAAGAAAGTATCCTATATGGCATCCATTGTAGTAAATAAATCAATAATACTGATATGGCTTAATCTAATTAGAACTTTTCAAAATGGCAGTTGGAAAAACTAATTTCCTAGAGAGGTCAAATGGTATTTTCAATGGCTTTAAATTTCCAGACCAGCCTCTATAATTCTATTACACTGATAAAAGTGTAAAACCTAATCTATTTGTCTTGGCTAATTAAAATCTACCTGTGACAATAAGTACCCCCATTGCTTGTCTATAAATTAGAAATGTTAATTATATGAGAATATTCAGTGTTACTACCATCCTTGGGAAGTCAATTACCATAGCCATGTTTTTAAAGCCTTGGACCAAAGTCACTTTGAACTGACAAGTTCTAACTATTCTGCTGGAATATCAATGAATCCTATATGTCCAAACTCAGAGTAGTTACCCATTCACCTTCTATTCTTAATTTGCACCTGATGTGTTAGCTGTAGCTTTCATATATTATACATCATTTTGAAAAACATTCAAAGTGAACCTCAGAAATACATGCCAAAAATGGTATACAAAAAAATCATAAGTAGGAAAAAAGAAATTTAAATTGATATCAAGAGTAAGAGAAAAAAATAGAACACAGATAAAAAGACCATGATGACACATGCATGACTTACAAATTTAATTTTAAGCTTTCTTTTTAGAATGAAAAGGAGAACCTCTAAGTGTTTCTAGTAGACACTGCAGTTCATACTCAAGATCTATTCCTCTCTTCCTGATTAACAAAACTTTCTTTTATTCAGGTAACTATGTGGATTAGGGGTAGATTCTGACAAATCTAAGCCAGTCATGCAATCTCATTCCCTCTGCTAGTAGTTGCTTGAGGTGGGTACCCAGCCTGGTTCTGGCCAGTGAGATGGTAGGGGGTAACTGGGAGGCCTCTGGGAGATGTTTCCTTGAAATTAACAAGAATACACTCAGAGAGAGATTGGCATATTTTATTCTTCTGGATGTTACTGCCTAAAGTTTTGACTCCTGATGCTACTGCAACCAACTAACAACCATAACTAAGGTCGGCCTGATAACAAGCTTGACACTAATGGCGGCAGAGCTGAGAAAAATGTGAAGTCATGCATGCCATGAAGGTCACTGACCTGCTGAATTAATCATACTCTAAACCAAACCAACTCCTGACATCTTGTTAACTGAGATTATACATTTATTGATGCTTTGGTAATTGGAGATGGTGTTGCAAATAATGCTCATTGTCTAGGAGGGGGAAATATCAGTTCTTTGGGAGAAGCAAAGTTTCTCTAGTAATTAACTGAAAATTTTCTTAAAAACATTTTTACACTGGGGCGCCTGGGTGGCTCAGTTGGTTAAGCGACTGCCTTCGGCTCAGGTCATGATCCTGGAGTCCCGGGATCGAGTCCCGCATCGGGCTCCCTGCTCGGCGGGGAGTCTGCTTCTCCCTCTGACCCTCCTCCCTCTCATGCTCTCTGTCTCTCATTCTCTCTCTCTCAAATAAATAAATAAAATCTTTAAAAAAAAAAAAAAAAATTTTTACACAGAACTTCATAGGGAAGGTGGTGAGCATTGGGATGGACAGTATCCTGAAAAAATATTTTTGTAGCAAGTGTGGAGTTAGAGTTTTAAGAATTCTATGAGAATATAGCATCCAAAAGCAATTCCAGGAGAGCAAACCATCAGGGCTATACAATCTAGACAATGCTATAGTTCTCTACTAGTCTGACTTTATTTTCAAATAAATTCTAATTTGTCTAGGGTTTTCCCAAAGAATGCAGCAGAAGTTAAAATGTTGTGGTAATAATAGATGTTCTACCAAAAAAGAAGGAGAAGGAAGAGTAGCAGGGAGAGGAAGGAATAAGAAGAAGAGTGTAGAATGGTCAGATAAGTTTAGGAATGCTGGGATAACAATGTTAAACAATTTCTCAAAGGTTCTTAATATGATAACATACATTAAGAATGTCCCAGAGAGGGGCGCCTGGGTGGCTCAGTCATTAAGCGTCTGCCTTCGGCTCAGGTCATGATCCCAGGGTCCTGGGATCGAGCCCCACATCGGGCTCCCTGCTCGGCGGGAAGTCCGCTTCTCCCTCTTCCACCCCCCCTGCTTGTGTTCCCTCTCTCGCTGTGTCTCTCTCTGTCAAATAAATAAATAAAATCTTTAAAAAAAAAAAAAAAAAGAATGTCCCAGAGAGTGGGGTGCCTGGCTGGCTCACTCAGTTAAGTGGCCAATTCTTGATTTTGGCTCAGGTCATGATCTCGGGGTTCTGGGATTGAGCCCCACATCAGGCTCCATGCTCAGCGCAAAGTCTGCTTGAGATTCTCTTGCTCCCTCTCTCTCTGCCCCTCCCCCGCTTGCATTTGCTCTCTCTTTCTCCAAAATAAATAAATAAAATCATTAAAAAAAAAAAAATGTCCCAGACAATGGGGTACCTGAGTGACTCAGTAAGCGTCCAACTTTGATTTTGGCTCAGGTCATGATCTCTGGGTCGTGAAAGAGGCTCTGCACTCAGCGTGGAGCTTACTTAAAATTCTCTCCCTCTCCCTCTCCCTCTGCCCCTCCCCCACCACTAGCAGAACATCCCAGAGAAGCACATAGCATGTACTATTTCCTCCATTTAGCTGACCCCAAAGGCCTCTCTATTTTTAGGGCATTTAGAGGGAATATTTTTCTACATTCTCATTTAGAATATAAAGGGAATAATATTCTATATAATAGTCTATATATTCTTCTATATAGATCACACAATAGGAAACTGAGCAATTAACACATTGAATATCTTCAAGATTACCACAGACATCATTGCTCTACATTAAGCATTTGACCAATATACAGCCAGCAGTACCAGTCTCTGGTTTCCCATATACCCTCTTACACTCTGAGGGAGGCCTCCTATAATTTAGACATTATTTAGGTGGATGGTACAGTTGATATTCATTTTATGGAAAAGGAGGAAACTGATAGAAACCCTGCTGGACAGATAAACATCCTATCTATACATGGCCTTGGACCTGGAGGACTGGCAGGAAAATAAATTAATCAACATTTATCATTCCTGGCTTACCCAAAGTCTTAACTCCAGCAATAAAGGATTGTTCAGATTTTACTGAGGCAATTTGGAGTTAATTTTCTCCCTGTAGTAATATGAGAACTAATGCTACTTCTTCACTTGCTTTATTGGTACCTAATGGGAACTCTTGAGAAAGAATATTGTAAACTGGAAAATATTTACTAAGAGAAACTTCTGGTAATCTTTTATCAGATCATTAGCTAGAAAAAATATCTCAATCACATGCTAGAAAAGAAAAATTAAATATAAAGTTATAAATTATTATAAAATAATTATAAATTATAAACTTTATTTTCACCAGCACCCCAGACAAATCTGAAAATAAGACAAAAACCTTAGGCAAGCAGATGATTCAATATAGAATGTTAATATGATTCCCTTCATTTAAAAAAAAAAAAAGGAAACAACAGGGCCAAAATGGAGTCATCTGTGCTAGGCACCATGTCAGCAAACCAAGACTTAATACCTAACTTAATTGCAGTATTGGCCTCTCCAGGAATGTGACCTTTAACCATTCTGGAATTACCTGGTCAACACTAGTGAGGTAACCTGCCTGATAGATCCCACCTTTCCCCAAAGTAAGGTGACCTTGCCTAAAACAATGCACTCTTTGCTAGAAACTTCCTTGCCCCTCCTCCTTCTTCCATTTTATACAGCTCCTCAGAGTTCCTTTCTATTTGTTAGAATAGAATTCATGAATCAGTGACTAAAGGCAATTAGATCTTCAAATTTTCTCAGTTGAATTTCATTTTTTAACACCTCTTTACCCCCTCTGCTTCACACTCCCCTGATGTGAGTTGATTAAAAAGAAATGTAATGGTTGGGGGAAGAGCAAGATGGCAGAGGAGTAGGAGACCTAAATTTTGTCTGGTCCCAAGAATTCAGCTAGATAGTTATCAAACCGTTCAGAACACCTACAAACTCAACAAGAGATCGAAGAAAAGAATAGCAGCAACTCTCTGAACAGAAAAGCGACCACTTTCTGGAAGGTAGGATGTGTAGAGAAGTGAATCCGAGGTGATATACAGGAAGACAGATTGCGGGGGAGGGAGCCGGCTACCGGCAAGTGATAGAGGAGCAGAACACAAAATCAGAACTTTTAGAAGTCTGCTCCGCTGAGGGACATCGCTATAGTGGCTAAGCAGAGGGGTGGAACCCTCACTGGGACAGTGTGGTCTCAGGACCCTCAGGGTCACAAAAAGATCGGGGGTGCTGAGTGTGGCAGAGCTCCCAGGTATCGGAGCAGGGAAGCCAGCTGCAAAGACGGAGCCGAGGAGTGGGCTCTCAGCTCGGGGTTGCCATAAACCATGATCCATGGCACAGTCAGGCCACTCCTCTTCCAGCAGACACCCAACAAGCGACAGATCCGGGGAGACTCCCCTTCCTCTCCCGGGAGGAGTGGCGCGGGAGCGCACCGCAGGAATCTTTGGTGTTTGGAGACTCCAAATGGGGTCCTGTGCCAGAGATAGAAACACTCCGTCACAGGCCGGGTGAGCATGGAGTGCAGCTGGAGACCAGGGAGACCGGAGTGATGGACTGCTTTTCATGGGGGCTCACTGAGGAGTGTGGCCCCAAGTTCTTGGCTCCTCCAGGACCAGAGATTAGGAGGTGGCCATTTTCACTCTCGTCCTTCAAAGCTGTATGGAAAGCTTTCAGGAAACAAAAACTACCGAGAGCAAATCCGAGCAAATTACTTAGCCTGGCCCCTGGCAAGGGTGGGACAATTCCGCCTCAGGCAAAGACATTTGAGAATCACTGCAACAGGCCCCTCCCCCAGAAGATCAGCAAGAACATCCTAGCCAAGACCAAGTTTACCAATCAAGGAGAACAGCAAAATCCCAGTGCTAGGGGAATACAGCACAGAATTCATGGCTTTTTCCCCATGATTCTTTAGTCTTTCAAAGTTAATTTTTTTAATTTTCTTTATTTTTTATCTTTTTCTATTTTTTTAGTTGAATTTTTCTTCTTTCCTTTTTCAATGAACATCTTATAAATTCCTTTTTTAAAATCTTTTTTAGTTTTTCATTTTTACACTCATATTCTATCTTTTCATTGTATTTAACATTATTTTTTGTATATATATGTTTTTCTTTCTTTAAAATTTTGGGATACATTTTCTTCTAACAGACTAAAATATACCCTAAATCTAGTGTATGATGTTGTCCTAGTCTCCTGCCTTATCATATTCTCTCTCTCTTTTTTTTAAATTTTTTTCATTCTTTTTTCAACCAACTTCTTATTCAATTCCTTTTTTAAAATCTTTTTTAATTTTAATCTTTACAGTCATATTCCATCTCTTCATCATATTTACCCTTATTTTTGTATATATTTTGTATATATTTTGTATATATATATATATATATATATAAGTTTTTCTTTCCTTAAAATTTTGGGAAGCAATTTCCTCTAACAGACCAAAATACACCCAAAATCTAGTGTGTGGCACTGATCTATTCACCAGCCTGATCATATTCTTTTTTTTTTTCCCTTCTTTCGCCCCTCATTTTGGGTCTCTTCTGATTTGTTTAGTGTATATTTTTCTGGGGTTGTTGTTACCTTTTTAGCATTTTTTTAGCATTTTGTTCACTCATTCATCTATTCTCCTCTGGACAAAATGACAAGACAGAAAAACTCACCTCAAAAAAAAGAACAAGAGGCAGTATTGACTGCCAGGGACCTAATCAATACAGACATTAATAAGATGTCTGTACTAGAGTTCAGAATGACAATTCTAAAGGTACTAGCTGGGCTTGAAAAAAGTATAGAAGATACTAGAGAATCCCTTCCTGGAGAAATAAGAGGACTAAAATTTAGCCAAGTTGAAATCAAAAAGGCTATTAATGAGGTGCAATCAAAAAGGGAAGCTCTAACTGCTAGGATAAATGAGGCAGAAAAAAGAATTAGTGACATAGAAGACCAAATTATGGAAAATAAAGAAACTGAGAAAAAGAGAGATCAAAAACTATGGGATCATGAGGGGAGAATTCAAGAGATAAGTGATACCATAAAGCGAAACACATTAGAATAATTGGGTTCCCAGAAGAAGAAGAAAGAAAGAGAGGGGCAGAAGGTATAATGGAGCAAATTATAGCAGAGAACTTTCCTAATTTGGGGAAGGAAACAGGCATCAAATCCAGGAGGCACAGAGAACCCCTCTCAAAATCAATAAAATTAGGTCAACACCCCAACATCTAATAGTAAAACTCACAAGTCTCAGAGACAAAGAGAAAATCCTGAAAGCAGCTCGGGACAAGAAGTCTGTAACCTAAAACCATAGAAATATTAGATTGGCAGCAGACCTACCCACAGAGACCTGGCAGGCCAGAAAGGACTGGCAGGATATATTCAGAGCACTAAATGAGAAAAATATGCAGCCAAGAATACTATATCCAGCTAGGCTGTCATTGAAAATAGAAGGAGAGAAAAAAGCTTCCAGGACAAACAAAAACTAAAAGAATTTGTGAACACCAAACCAGCCCTAGAAGAAATATTGAAAGGGGTCCTCTAAGCAAAGAGAGAGCCTAAAAGCAACATAGACCAGAAAGGAACACAGACAATATACAATAACAGTCACCTTACAGGTAATACAATGGTACTAAATTCATATCTTTCAATAGTGACCCTGAATGTAAATGAGCTAAATGCCCCAATCAAAAGACACAGGGTATCAGATTGGATAAAAAAACAAGACCCATCAATATGCTGTCTGCAAGACTCATTTTAGACCGAAAGACACCTCCAGATTGAAAGTGAGGGGGTGGAAAACCATTTACCATGCTAATGGACATCAAAAGAAAGCTGGGGTGGCAATCCTTATATCAGACAAATTAGATTTTAAACCAAAGACTATAATAATAGATGAGGAAGGACACTACATCATACTTTAAGGTTCTATCCAACAAGAAGATCTAACAATTTTAAATATCTATGCCCCTAACATGGGAGCAGCCAATTATATAAGCCAATTAATAACAAAATCAAAGAAACACATCGACAATAATACAATAATAGTAGGGGACTTTAATACCCCCCTCATTGAAATGGACAGATCATCTAAGCAAAAGATCAACAAGGAAATAAAGGCTTTAAGTGACACACTAGACCAGATGGACTTCACAGATATATTCAGAACATTCCATCCCAAAGCAACAGAATACACATTCTTCTCTAGTGCCCATGGAACATTCTCCAGAATCGATCACATCCTGGATCATAAATCAGGTCTCAACCGGTACCAAAAGATTGGGATCATTCCCTGCATATTTTCGGACCACAATGCTTTGAAACTAGAACTCAATCACAAGAGGAAAGTTGGAAAGTACTCAAATACATGGAGGCTAAAGAGCATCCTACTAAAGAATGAATGGGTCAACCAGGAAATTAAAGAAGAATTTAAAAAATTCATGGAAACAAATGGAAATGAAAACACAACTGTTCAAAATCTTTGGGATGCAACAAAGGCGGTCCTAAGAGGAAAGTATATAGCAATACAAGACTTTCTCAAGAAACAAGAAAGGGCTCAAATACACAACCTAACCCTACACCTAAAGGAGCTGGAGAAAGAACAGCAAATAAAGCCTGAACCCAGCAGGAGAACAGAAATAATAAAATCAGAGCAGAAATCAATGAAATAGAAACCAAAAGAACAGTAGAACAGATCAACAAGACTAGGAATTGGTTCTTTGAAAGAATTAATAAGATTGATAAACCCCTGGCCAGCCTTATCAAAAAGAAAAGAGAAATGACCCAAATCAACAAAATCATGAATGAAAGAGGAGAGATCACAACCAACACCAAAGAAATACAAACAATTATAAGAACATATTATGAGCAACTACATGCCAGCAAATTAGATAATCTGGAAGAAATGGATGCATTCCTAGAGACGTATAAACTACCAAAACTGAACCAAGAAGAAACAGAAAACATGAACCCATAACCACTAAGGAAATTGAAGCAGTCATCAAAAATCTCCCAACAAACAAGAGCCCAGGGCCAGATGGCTTCCCAGGGGAATTCTACCAAACATTTAAAGAAGAATTAATACCTATTCTTCTGAAACTGTTCCTAAAAATAGAAATGGAAGGAAAACTTCCAAACTCATTTTATCAGGCCAGCATTACCCTGATCCAAAACCAGACAAAGACCCCATCAGAAGGAGAACTAGAGACCAATATCCCTGATGAACATGGATACAAAAATTCTCACCAAAATCCTAGCCAATAGGATCCAACAGTACATTAAAAGGATTATTCACCACAACCAAGTGGGATTTATTCCTGGGCTGCAAGGTTGCTTCAACATCCACAAATCAATCAATGTGATACAATACATTAATAAAAGAAAGACCAAGAACCATAGGATCCTCTCAATAGATGCAGAAAAAGCATTTGACAAAGTACAGCATCCTTTCTTGATTAAAACTCTTCACAGTGTAGGGATAGAGGGTACATACCTCAATATCATAAAAGCCATCTATGAAAAACCCTCAGTGAATATCACACTCAATGGGGAAAAACTGAGAGCTTTTCCCCTAAGGTCAGGAACACGTCAGGGATGTCCACTATCACCACTGCTCTTCAACATAGTACTAGAAGTCCTAGCCTCAGCAATCAGACAACAACAAAAAATAAAAATAAAAGGCACCCGAATTGGCAAAGAGGAAGTCAAACTCTCACTCTTTGCAGATGATATGACACTTCATGTGGAAAACCCAAAAGACTCCACCCCCAAACTGCTAGAACTCATACAGGAATTCAGTAAAGTGGCAGAATATAAAATCAATGCACAGAAATCAGTTGCATTTCTATACACCAACAACAAGACAGAAGAAAGAGAAATCAAGAAGGAGTCAATCCCATTTACAATTGCACCCAAAATCATAAGATACCTAGGAATAAATCTAACCAAAGAAGCAAAGGATTTGTACTCAGCAAACTATAGAATACTCATGAAAGAAATTGAGGAAGATACAAAGAAATGGAAAAACATTCCAGGCTCATGGATTGGAAGAACAAATATTGTGAAAATGTCTATGCTACCTAGAGCAATCTACACATTTAATGCAATCCCTATCAAAATACCACCAGCTTTTTTCAAAGAAATGGAAGAAATTATCCTAAAATTTGTATGGAACCAGAAAAGACCCTGAATAGCCAGAGGAATGTTGAAAAAGAAAAGCAAAGCTGGCAGCATCACAATTCCGGACTTCAAGCTCTATTACAAAGCTGTAATCATCAAGATAGTATGGTACTGGCACAAAAACAGACACATAGATCAATGGAACGGAAGAGAGAGCCCAGAAATGGACCCTCAACTCTATGGTCAACTAATCTTTGACAAAGCAGGAAAGAATGTCCAATGGAAAAATGACAGTCTCTTCAACAAATGGTTTTGGGAAAATTGAACAGCCACATGCAGAAGAATGAAACTGGACCATTTCCTTACACCACACACAAAAATAGACTCAAAACGGTTGAAAGACCTAAATGTGAGACAGGAATCCATCAAAATCCTTGAGGAGAACACAGGAAGCAACCTCTTCAACCTCAGCCACAGCAACTTCTTCCTAGAAACATCACCGAAGGCTAGGGAAGCAAGGGCAAAAAATGAACTATTGGGATTTCATCAAGTTAAAAAGCTTTTGCACAGCAAAAGAAACAGTCAACAAAACCAAAAGACAACTGACAGAATGGGAGAAGATATTTGCAAGTCACAGATCAGATTAAGGGCTAGTATCCAAAATCTATAAAGAATTTATCAAACTCAACACCCAAAGAACAAATAATCCTATCAAGAAGTGGGCAGAAGACATGAACAGACATTTCTGCAAAGAAGACATCCAAATGGCCAACAGACACATGAAAAAGTGCTCAACATCACTCAGCATCAAGGAAATACAAATCAAAACCTCAATGAGATACCACCTCACACCAGTCAGAATGGCTAAAATTAACAAGTCAGGAAACGACAGATGTTGGCAAGGATGAGGAGAAAGGGGAACCCTCCTACACTGTTGGTAGGAATGCAAGCTGGTACAGACACTCTGGAAAACAGTATGGAGGTTCCTCAAAAAGTTGAAAATAGAGCTACCATAAGACCCAGCTTTTGCACTACTGGGTATTTACCCCAAAGATACAAATGTAGTGATCAGAAGGGGCACCTGCACCCCAAAGTTTATAGCAGCAATGTCCACAATAGCCAAACTATGGAAAGAGCCTAGACGTCCATCAACAGATGAATGGATAAAGAAGATGTGGTATATATACACAATGGAATATTATGCAGCCATCAAAAAAAAAAAAAAAGAAATCTTGCCATTTGCAATGACGTGGATGGAACTAGAAGGTATTATGCTGAGTAAAATAAGTCAATCAGAGAACGAAAAGTATCATATGATCTCACTGATAGGAAGAATTTGAGAAACAAGACAGAGGATCATAGGGGAAGGGAGGGAAAAATGAAACAAGACGAAACCAGAGAGAGAGACAAACCATAAGAGACTCTTAATTTCAGGAAACAAACTGAGGGTTGCTGGAGTGGAGGGGGGTGGAAGGGATGGGGTGGCTGGGTGATGGACATTGGGGAGGGTATGTGCTATGGAAAGCGCTGTGAATTCTTTAAGACTGATGAATAACAGAACACTACCCCTGAAACAAACAATACATTATATGTTAATAAAAAAACATAGAACCTCCCCCCCCCCCCCGCAAAAAAGAAATGTAATTGTTGAACTGAGACTAGTTAGAGACTAATTCGTCAAAAATATCAAAAATACTATGGGCTTCATAGAAAGCTGTGATCCTTTACCTATTTTCTTGGAAGTCTCTTCTCTTTTGAATTAATCCAAGAAAAAGCTAATCTCTCTATATAGTTCTCTACCCAATCTTAACCTTGGTTATAGATCATAATTGTTCCATTCAGTAAGCATTGATAAAGCACATACCTAGTGCCAGATGCCACACTTGGTGCTAGAAGCACTCAAGCTGGACAGGATATCATCCCTGACTTCAAGAAACTCTGAGTCATGTAAATCTTAACATTTGTCTGCCAGGGATTGAAGGATACTTAACTGTCTACAATCATAGTGAGAACAAAGAGTGGAAAATACACACCAGTAATTATTAATCAACAGCAATTGCGGAGTTGATCCTTAAAATTGGTGGGAGATGTTTATTTTGAGTCATGAGGCTGATACTTAGAGATTTGCCTCTATAGAACACGAAAACAACTGGCCAATTTGACCATTTGAATCAAGATGCTCTTTAAATTCAATGATTTTTGATGCTCTTCATATATATTTACATTTGTCAATTGAAATGTGTTCAATTTGACAAGTAAATATTGATTTTGTTCTATATTTAGACCACATGGTCTGGAAGGGGGATGGAAGAATAGTGAGAAAAGGTAGAAAGGAAGAATAAACACAATAGTGAAAGAGAAGTATCTGAGGCTCAAGAAACTTACAAAAGAGTGGGAGGGATTAACATGTAAATAGTTAATTGTAGAAGAAGGCCACATCAAAGGGACAAGGAACGAAGTGGTAGGGAATTAATTAAGAACCTGGGTGGGGGAGGGGCAACTGAGAAGGTTTTACGTGGTAAGTAGCATTTTGTCTAGGCATTGAAAGAAGAGTTTGATTTTATTACAGGCTAAATAGGAGAAATTCATCCATCACCAGGGACATTCTTCTAGCTTTAAGCTTTAATCTTTCACTCTTCTAAAGCTCTGCTTTGCCATTATTCTTGGCAGACATCATCCTTGTTCCACTGACTGGGTCTTGAATTTATGACACTTAAGTACTTATAAAATTATCAGGAAGGAAGTTGCTTTTAATACGAAATTTTCTAGGTTATAATGGGATTTGGGGAAAATCTACCTGTCACAGGGGTCATTTGACTCTAAATTTATATCAGTTCATAGATGCTTAGATCACAAACTCATTCTATATAACTTAAAAAATAGAATCCATATATCAAATGTTATAGCTAAAAGGTACACAAGGCAGAATATAACCCAAATATCTTGAATTTAGAAGTAAGACAACAGAGGCCTAAAGATGTTAAGGGAAATGTCAACAGTCACATTGAGATTTTTGTAGAAGAATTGTGCTAGAAATTGGGACCACAATTAACCACGCTTCTTTCTCTCCATCACACTCACCTTCCGGGATTTGCTTGGATTTGCCACTGGTTAAAGAATTCCCAATCAGCAAGCCATCTGGTTGCAAGGGAAAAGTTTTATTTGGGTGCCTTTACTGACACTCTGTATCTAGGAATTATTCTTTATGTGATAGTGCAGGAGCTCATGTCTTTCACTGGCAACTTTCCATATAAATCCAAAAACGGTTTTAACAGTACCCCTGTTGCCTTTTTTCAACCACAACTTATGTATATTTTCCTGTCAGAAGGAATATGCTTTATGCACAAATTAGCATCTGCCTTGTTCATGCTGAATCTGTGTAATCAGTATAATAACGAGAGAAATGACTCATAATTTTTGCCTTATGTTTTTTTCAATTTGGTAAATTAAAAAGCAATGCCAAATTGCAGTTATGAAGACAGCTGAGAAGTATGTTTAACTGCCGCAGCCTCATACAGTCTTTATAGGAAGAAAAGCCACATCTGTTTCTTTTGTCAGCTTGTTTGAGGGATGATGACACTCATGAGAGAAACACCAATCCAGGAATTCAAGTGATTTTATGAACCAAACCAAACCAAACAAAAAAACCAATCAGCATGTCCTTGAAGATAAATGATTTTTAGTTTTTCTAGTCTGTATTGTATTCTTTGGGGAAAAAAAAGTGGGCCAGATGATTCTAATTTCAAACTACTTAGCCCATTTCCTAATTAATTAATGTGATAAATATTAACAGTATCTACAGAGAAGTGTACATTGCAATACTGTATCATCTGATTCCTATGTTTAGTGTTTATAATTCTCATTTAATTTTAACATGCAATAAAAACCTTTATGTCCTGACACGGTAACATACAGTACTGAAGTGGAAAAAATTCACTGGCAGATGACTTTGTAGCTAAGGGTAGAATTATAATAGTTTTCGTAAATATTATGTGATCATTTTTATTGCTTGGCATGTATCTGCAGTCCAGTGACAGAAGATAGATAAACCTCTAGTAGGAAATATAATCAGAGGCCAGAAAAATAACACTAAGTCAAGAGAGGGCTTTGAAAACATAAAAACTAAATAAGTTGGGATGCTAAAGCAATAATATCTTCTATGCGTTATATGAGCATTTCTAATTAATTCTTACACTTTAATGCTCTAATATACCATGAATGATTTAAAATTCTACACGTTGAAATGGGACTACAATTTGTTCTTTGAATGAGTGAACTCTGTGACCTGACTGTGAAAAATAATTTATTATAATCTTAGGCTGCAATACTGAGAATATAATATCCAGAGCAAAGGATATCAAAAGTACCCAAAGCACATCAGGAAAGGCAAAGCTCTTCTACATAGAAGAATGCCGATTTATAAAGGTTAAAGGAATAACATTAGAAATGTTTCAATTGCCAACGTAATAACTGATGAAGGCAAGGATCATCAATGGATGCTAGAACTATGGATGTAAATTGTCGGAGAATAGGATACTCACACAGTCTTGAAGTATTATCCAACATATTGTGGATTAACATCAAAGAAGACTGACCTTTATAATGGAGGGTCTGGAAATACCATCTTAACCAAATGATCAAAATGTTTGCCACTAAGAATGAGACTAACTGATACGTTCACCTCCTAATGTGATAGAGGGATATGACACAACATTGACTATGTAGTATTCTGGTGAAAATGTTCAACCTGAGTCTAATAACAAAAAATCACTCTTATCAATCCCGATTGTGAAACATTCTGTAAGACACCAGTCCCAGATTCTTCAAAAGAAGCAAAGAAAAGCAAAATGAGAGGACTTCAAAAAGATTAAAGAGACATAACAACCAAATGCAAAGCATGATCCTTGATTGGATCCTGGGGCAGGGAAAAAAAGAAATACCTATAAAGAATAGTTGGGGGATAATTGGGAGTATTTTAATGTTGACTGCATATTATCATAGTAACATTAAATTCTTGGATGTGTTGATGGTAGAGTGATTATGTAGGAGAATATCTTTGTTCTTAGGAAATAATTGCTAATGTCTTTAGGGGCAATGTGCTATAATGTCAGCAACTTAATATCACAGTTTTGTGTAAAAGTCAGTTTATCTAGAGGTGCCTGGTTGGCTCAGTGGGTTGAGCATCCAACTCTTTGTTTTGGCCCCAGGTCAGGCTCTGCGCTCAGCACAGAGTCTTGTCCCTCTCCCTTTGCTTCTCCCCCTCTCAAATAAATAAATAAATAAAATCTTTTTAAAAAATCAGTTTATCTATATATGTAGAGAAATAAAGCAAATGCCACAAAATATTAAAAATTTGTGAATATGCAGGTGTTCAATGTAATATTCCTTCAACTTTTCTCTGGGATTAATTTTTTTTTTAATTGGGGTAAAAAGAATACATCAGGAATATTGAGTTCAATTCTTTTTTTTTTTTAAGATTTTATTTATTTATTTGAGAGAGAGTGTGCACCTGTGAGTACGAGGCATGGGAGGGGCAGAGGGAGAGGGAGAGGGACAGGCAGACTCAGGGCTGAGCATGGAGCCCCACAAGGGGCTCGATCCCAGGACCCTGAGATCATGACCTGAGCGGAAATCAAGAGTCAGATGATTACCCAAATGAGCCATCCAGGCACCCCTGAGTTCAATTTTTGATACATTTTAAAGGAGACTACCATATTCCAGGGAAAGGTGAGAGAATCAAATTTCAAGATAGTGAGGGGATCAGGAGACAATGGCATATAAAAAATTGGAATTGTTCACATGCTGGAGAGACAACTATTCTGGATCTGCAAATCCAGTCCTACAGAGAATGCAGTAGATTTCTTCTTTCTTCTGAAAGAATTCCTCAGACAAATGATTGAATTTAACAAGCACCCTAAGGCTAAGAAGAGCAGAAATTGAATGGCATTTTACCCGAGTGGATGAGGGGTCAATGAAGCGACCCCTCCACACCCCTTCAACTCTAAGAGTCCATGGTCAAATCAGAAACTGGTCTCTCACATAGTCTTCTGGAAGCACGGTGACATTCATCCCATAGAGCTTTCAGATCATCAGACATACATCAGAAGCATTATTCAGACTTCTGATTCCAATATATACATATATATTTTGGGAGGAGCACACTCATTTTAAGTCAGACATTCTGCTAAGCACTAAGATTCCAGAAGCAATAATAACGATGAGGTTCCTGCCCGCATGGCTTTTCGGTCTAGCCTGTAGTTCCAGGAAACAATGAGAACTAAGGAAGTAAGTTTTTGTCCATTTTACAGGAATGTTCTCTCAGTTTAAGAAAAAACTATAAAGGTTATCCTGAATATCCATATCTTCTTTATGAACATATTGTGAAACAATGTTTTGTCTTATTAACATCTAAGCACATTTCTAAGGAACATGCCTCAGTGGACCACATTTTAGGAAACAACATTACTATTTACCTTTAATTTATTGTACCCATTTCTTAATATTTGGCATATCTTCTAAATTTATGTCCATATGAATTAATGTGGGTTCAATAATCCCTTTGTAATTTTGCAATACATACTTTGAGATAACTGAATGTCCTCTGCTTTTAGTAATGTTGATAATTACTTTCTGCAATTATGTGTTCAAAAACCAAGTACATGTTGAATATTGGTAAACTAAAAGGATAAGTATTTTAAAAATAGCTTTATCAATTTTCTGGCTCAAAAAGGAGGGTTTGGGTGGATCTTGTTCAGAATCTGCATAAATCTGGAACAAATCTGTTGTTCAGAGGAGTCTGTGCCAGAGGAGGTGGTCTGAAATAGGATATCTTTTGAAGCAATCTTGGATATCAATAGAGGGAGTTCTAAACTGTGTATAGGGGAAGAAAGGAGGGAAAAAGAGTGAAGAAGTCCTGAGCATGTTAGACCCAAAGATCATGGTAAAACTGTAAACTGAAAATGATTCACATGGAACAAAATCAATACAAGTGGTTCAGAGGTAAAGCTTTGAAGGTCTCAGTATAGGCTTTTATATGGATCTAATTAGTGAGTCTGCTGGCTTAAGGAAACCAAAGTCAGAGAGTCCAAACTATCTTTTCCTGCCAGACTCAATTTCTATGCACTTCCACAGAGGCCCAAATACATAATTATAAATTTAGCAAAACTTCTCTTTGGCACTCATATTTAGACCAGGGCATCTTGCATTTTCCCACAAAATCAAACTAGTCTTTAAGTCCTAATGGCATCTCATGTTTGTAAGAGTAGGCCCTGCTCCTCTGTCCTCAGACTCATGAAAATTATTGCTTATTCACACTTACTCAGTTCAACATGATAGGGACCCCAGAAAACACTGGCCAGGTTCTTAGCATAACTATGTGGAACTATGATAATTTGTGCCACCAAGCCTTTGTTTTGTTATTATTTATCAGTTTGAACGATTTCATAACTCAAAATCACATAGAAAATAAAGTGATTCATTATCAGGCATAACAAGAAGATATCCGAGTCAGTTCTGGTTGGTGGTTCCAGGACTGGTTAATTTATGACCTAATGACCTCTCAGAGAAATGGCTTTTTTTTTTCCCCTCTAATTTGTCTCCTGTGGTGGCAAATGTCTCTATTAGTTTCAGACTTCATATAATGACATAGCAGCATACAAAATCCAGATGAGACCATCCTATCTTCACATAGGATGTCCCAGAATCCACACAGCCAATATTCCCTCAAATCTATCTCATGTGGCAGACTTGAATGATGGGACCTTTCCTACACCTACCATGACAAGAGCAATGGAATTATTCCTATTGAGTTGATTTAATATGCTGTTCAATTAGGTGGTATTTAATGAAATAATTTAACAAATAGTATATCAATGGAATAAAAATCCAGTAGCTTTTTGCCAGGGGTAAAATATACAACCTGTCATATTCTCCCTAGTATTTTAGCTGGAATTTAAGGCAGTAAAGTCTAACATTACAAAGAGAAAAGGTAAAGGCAGTGCCATCTAATTAGGGCTTACAGTGTACCAAGCCCTGTACTAAAGTATTAATACATTACCTCACTTTTCCTCATAATCATCTTATCTGGTAACAATAATTACCCTAATTTTACAGATGCAGATACAGAAACTGGGGGCTAAAAAGTAAAATGTCTATGATGACAAATCTCTTAAGAAAAAAAGCTAGGCTTTGCACCTGACTCTCTGATTCTGAGGCCATGCAACTCATCACCAGCTATACCAAAATGAAAATCGGGCGTCCAGAAAGCTGGCTTCCACCTAACGCAAATCTCTACATTCAGATTGTAGCTCATTTGTGACATCGGGCACTTTGATATCCTCAGGTGAACCTGAGGTGTTCTCTGTTTGTCACACATTACCCTTTGCAGTCACCTTGTCAATCAGTGGAAACCATCCCATGTGAAGGATGTCTTTCAGCTCACTCCAGCATGTTGCCAAGACACCGTGGAATACACACGAAGCTGGAGGAGACTGAAGTATGTATCACATTCCTCAGTCTGTGGATTTTTAGATAAAGTGTGTTTGCCAGGAGAGCTCTGTGTTTTGTCACTTGTTTGCTCATGCCAGAATCAGGGTGGGCGCCCTACAATACAGGCTGCAAAGAACAGATAACGCTGTGTCGATCACTGTGGAAACCAGACTTCTGAGAGAAAAGAACCTACTTTTAGCCCTTCTCTGTGAGTACACTTCCAACAATTAACTGCCTTTCCCTTATAAAGGTCCCTGATTTCCCCAAATTACTTAACTGAATTTTAAAATGTCAATTCACAGGATGCCTGGGTGGCTCAGTCAGTTAAGCGTCTGCCTTTGACTCGGGTCATGATCCCAGGTCCTGGGATCGAGTCCCACATCAGGCTCCCTGCTCAGCTTCTCCCTCTCCCTCTGTCTCTCCCGCAGCTTGTGCTCTCTCTCACTCACACACACGCTCTCTCTCTCTCCCTATCTCTCTCAAATAAATAATAATAAAAATCTTTAAACACGTCAATTTTCCAACATGTGCTCTTCAGCACAGTTTTAAAAGAAGTCTAACATAGTTTTGAACGGCGGTGGTGGGCAAATGGTTCCCTAACAATGTCCATGTCCTAACTCCTGGAACCTATGAAAATTTCACCTTACATGGCAAAGGGGAAGTAAGGTAGCAGATGGGATTAAGGTTGCTAATTAGCTGACCTTAAAACAGAGAGATTATTCTGGATTACCCAGAAGGGCCCAATGTAATCACACGGGCCCTTAAATGTGAAAGAGGGAGGCAGAAGAAAAAGTCCAAGTGACACGTTAGTGACTAACTTGCTGTTGCTGGCTATGAGGCTGGAGGAGGAGGGCCACCAGCCATGGAGTGTGAGTGGTCTCTACAAGTTAGAAAGGGCAAGGAAATGGATTCTCTCTAGAGCTTCCAGGAGAAATGCAGCCCTGCCGATACCTTGTTTTAGCCCACGAAACCTCTGTCAGACTTCTCTACCTACAGAACTGTCAGACGATAAACTTGTGTTGTTTTAAGCCACTGAGTCTGTGGTCATTTGTACTGTAGCCATAGGAAAATAACACACTGCTTAAGGATTTTTTTAAAAAAAAGATAAACTGAGTGAATACTTGAAGACCTGTGACTTTATGAATTTAAAAAGTTATGTCTGTGCCAAGAGAGATCCACAGTGAGAAACAAGCACGTGCGTCCTGAGGTGGAGACTCTAACACAGCACAGCCCTGGGACTGAATGGCACTTTGAAAGCTGACTGAAGGTGTAACAGCAGGGCTTGCTTGTTCATGCTGGCATTTCCAGTTACCTGGGGAAATGTCTATGATGAATATGGATTAGTTATATTTGAAGTATGGAAATAACGCATCTGGGTTCCAGGGGGTTGTGAGCTTATGAGAGGGGAAAAAAAATGATAGCAAACTACCAAAGGAAAAGTAAAATTTTTAGTATTTTTGCAAATATTTACTCTACTTCCTATACCTATGTGATATGGAAAATATCGCTAGGTTGATTTTCCAACTTCTTGGGAAATATTTTATAATTCATAATGTAAAGCTAAGGCAGCCCACACAGAATTTAGTGCATCCTAAAGTACTAAAATTAAACAAATGTTATTTTTTTCAGTTAGCCAATAAAAATTTTTGAGTGCTGGGGCTCCTGGGTGGCTCAGTTGTTAAGTGTCTGCCTTCGGCTCAGGTCATGATCCCAGGGTCCTGGGATCGAGCCCCACATCGGGCTCCCTGCTCTGCGGGAAGCCTGCTTCTCCCTCTCCCACTCCCCCTGCTTGTGTTCCCTCTCTGGCTGTCTCTCTCTGTCAAAAAAATAAATAAAATCTTTAAAAAAAAAATTTTGTTTTGAGTGCCTACTACATTTAAGATACTGATGTATATGCCATGGAGTATAAACATATGTTTCTTCCACTTCTCAAGGAATTAATAATCTAGAATAAACACACACACACGCACATCATAGGTAGAAGGTGGGAAAAGAGATATAAAAGACACAGATAAAGAGCCACAAGAGGTTACAATGTAATGAACAACTGTAGTTGTTATATATAGCCAGGTTTCAAAGATAATCTCTAATCCCCACTCTTCAGCTAAATACTATCCTTATTTTAAGATTAGGGAAATCAGACTCAGAAAAGTAACTTAGTCAAGGCCAAATGCCTAGGCAACAACTCTGACAAATGGCTGATGGTCAGAAAAATTGGTTCGAAGGGCCTCAGCTCCATACCTGGTACGATTCTCCAATGTCTAACATCCACATGACAACGTACAAAGTAGGTTATTATTCACACTTTCCCGGGGGGGGGGGGGAAACAGAAGCACAGAGAGGTTATGTATCCTCCCCAAAGTCACACACTTAGTAAGTGACAGGGTTATGACCAAACCCCAGGCATCGTGGCTCTACAGTCCATTGCTTAACCACTGTCCACACCAGCTCTGTAGTAATTCTTTCCTAATGAATACTGAGGATTTCCCTATCAACCTGTTTTAAACTGGAGCCTAATACACTGTCTGATAGGCAACTGTAGAACCTGTCAGTTTAATGGATGTGAATTAATATAATGTTTTCTCTGGGGGGCGTATTTCCACAGAAACGAGTCTCTAGTAAAGTAGTAAAGAGTAATTACTAATTACTGTATTTATGACAAGCACCTGAGGCTCACCGTGACTCCTGCCACAACTTCAGTGAAAAGATCTAAAGGCTTAAGTCATTTATTCTAGAATTCCTGAAGGTTAGAGAACCGTCTCGTTAATTTTCTTGGTGTTGTGCAAATATTACATGAAACTGTGGTTGCTTGCTTTATTCGTAACTTATTAAAACAAAGCACTTTTGCATGTGCTTCTTTCTTATTTCATTTAGTTCTTAATGTTTCTTTAAATTGCCCTCCAAATACATCTCCACATTCTGAGAATTGGATAGTGGACTAAATGACAAAATACGTGAAAAAAAAATTGAAGTGAGAAATTCTCTAGGTGTCTATTTCTCCACTTCAGACCAATATTATTTTTGTCTGTTTGCATTTCCCAGCCTTGTTACACTGTCAGTGTTTTGGCAAAGCAATAATAGAATTTTTCTGGAAGAACTGGATGAAAAGAACACGTCCTTTTTCATATGGCAATTTGTGATGAGCTGTTTTTCAGTGAAGTATGGCAATAAGGTAGCCCTGGCTTTTTGTAAGCATAGGCTTCTATTGTGGTTTTGGCATGAGATTATTTTATAATTATTTCCTTTCTTAGAAAGGGTAGGAATCCAAGTCTTTTATTCTCAATTTAACCTGAAGTTTTGGACCAGACGCTGGGATTTTTATCCTCAGCTACTGAGTTGCTATGAAATAATAATATGGACATGATAAACTATAATTGGGCATGAATGAGAACAGGTAAATAATCATAAGGACCCCCTATTGCTAGGCTCATGGTACCCATATTCTTGTTTAATCCTCAAATAATCCCATTTTGTAAGTGAGGAAACAAACTCACAGAAAATGAGAAATTTGCCCAAATTCATATTGGTGGTGATCAGAGTCCTATCTATCTGGCTCCAGGGGAATCCTTTTTTTTTTTTTTTTTTTGAGAAGCAGCAGGGGGAGGGGGAGTGGCCGAGGGAGAGGGAGAAGAAGACTTCCTGCTGAGTAGGGAGACCGACATGGGGCTTGATCCTGGGACTCCAGGATCATGACCTGAGCTGAAGGCAGATGCTTAACTGACTGAGCCACCCAGGCGCCCCTGGGTGAATCCTTAATGTCACCATATATATTAGGGGTTGTTGAACACTGTTCAATGAAAGTACAATGAAAATGGAACTGGATGTAATATTTTAAACTACTGGGTTTACATCTAAATTAAAATTTAGATCTACACACTTGTATGGCATTGCATTTATCTATCTCAGCCTCAGTTTCCTTACTTGTAAGGTAGAAACAACATTACCTACTTTTGCAGTTTTTAATCTCACACAGTAGAGATAATATATTTGAAATATACAACATAATGCCTAAAATAAAGCAGCTACAGACAGGTAGTGGCTAATATTATTAATTAGTAAACTCCTTTTCAGTATCTTTCAAATCTGCAAAAAAAAAAAAAAAAATCAATAAGAAAAAAGTGCTTGCCCCCTTTTCAAGTCTATCTGTGTGAGGAAGAGCTGTCGGTGAAGGCTAAATACATCAAGTTGTAGAGAAACACTTATCAGCTATCTTTGTTGTAGCATGTGCAAAGTAATTTAAGGACACTGCAAAGAGGGACTCATGTAACCCATGCCAGTATGCAAGAGCTCATGCCAGCAACATAAAACAGTGGATAGCAAGACTAAACCACTGGGAGGGATAGTCTCTCTGGATTCATACTGACTCAGGCATTTGGGCAGAAGTAAACTTGGAGATTGATGATTCCCAGAATCTACAATATGATAGGGGTAGGGGTTGGGCTTGAGGGGAGCAAGGCTGACTCACAGGAACATAGCCACCTGCCATGGAAGCCCAGCACCATTTTACTAAGTTTCCCAAGATGAAAGGGCCATATTCCAAAGACTGTGCCAATTTATATCCCAACTAGTAGTCTATGGGACTGCCTCTTTTGCTAAGTTCTAACAAACCTTAATTTTCTTCTGCTCAAAGAATTCATTTCTAGATTTCTTATCAAGCTAATGTCAAAACTGAAAGATAAAAGTGATGCATGAATTACGAACTCAACTGGTCTGGGATCTCAAAGACTTAAGCAAGCAGGGGAGCCAAAATTAAATAAACAAATAAATAATGAAACAAATCTTGATAGCAAGCCCATCACTACAGAACAAAGTAAAGCTGTAGATGTTGGAACTGTTGTTTGTGCTTTAGAAGGCTTCTGATTATAAGAAAGAAAAAAATTAGAATTCATTGTGACATTTCTATTTAGCCTTAAAGTAACCCTGAGTGTAGTGGAGGCACCTTCTAAAAAACATCGATTTCAAGGCCCCAACCCAAAGGTCCAGAGTTGAGGCCAAGGACCTGCATTTTTAACAAGATCCCATGTAGTTCTGAGGCAACTAGTTTTCAGACCATACTTTGCGACACATTGACCCCTGGCCTCAACTCTGGCTACACATTGAATCAACGAGGGAGATTTTAAAATCTCAGATGGCTGTGGATGGGGGATGGGCTAAATGGGTGATGGCCGTTAAGGAGGGCACTTGTGACGAGTACTGGGTGTTATATGTAAGTGATGGATCACTAAATTCTACTCCTGAAACCACTGTTATACTATGTTAACTAATTAGAATTTAAATAAAAACTTGAAAATAAAATAAAATCTCAGATGGCCAAGAGCCACCAGTTGAGGGGCTTGCAAAATGATGAAAAGAATGTAATTATTAAACATATTTTAAAACCTTATGAAATGCTTCAGTAGTATTCAAGGCCTTGCTGTGGATTCCACAGCACTTATGTTCAGTTATTAGAAAGGTGTGGTAAACATAAAATCCTAGATAACCAGATTCTATGACATTCTCTATGTTTTATTCTATTAAAACAAGAGACGGAACAGAGTAAAATCTACAGACTACTTATAAAGAATCTGATAAATGCCAGGTTTTATAAGAAGTTCCTCACTAAAATATAAATAAATACTTTTGTATTGCTTTTCCGATAACAGCCTCTGCACAATTAGGATGAAATCGTATCTTGTTGAGTATGTGTCCCTGAATTTGAAGCGAGGAAAAGGTTTTGAATTCAGGTAGCAGATATTTATGCTTCTTTCCTAGTTTTAGGATTAATGATTATTCTCTTAATTATTTTAGCAACTTACTTGCAGGTTTAACTCTTCAAGGTTCACATGTACTTCATTAATAGTTATCTCTTAGATAAATGATCCATGAAACATTGACAAGTCATTTTTGTAAGTGATGAATCTTGGTTTCACCACTATCAGTTGCTCTAAAGGTTAATGGCAGGCTTGTCATTTCTCTCAGAGTTTCATTAAGCAGTTATTGTCAGAAAGGTATTTACCAGCACTGACATGTTTACGGAATCAATAGTGGTAATGAGGAGCTGCTTTCTTCTGGAAGTGGAAGTAAAATATGGGTGTCATTTTGTTTGTCACATGCCTTGAATCAATGATCTGGGTCTTCCTGAACTAGCCAGCTATGTTATCAGTCACCCATAAGCAGGCAGAGAATTTGGTAACCGACAGCAAACTACATAGATTAAGATGATGGACACGTAGGCAAGACTTTCAGCACGTTCCTAGAAAATAATGAAGTCTTGTGGCCACAGGATAGGAAAAGGGTTAGTTTAAGTAGGGCACAATGAGTGGGAAAAAAAATCAAGTTTTGTCAAACACATGTCACCTCATCTTTATTTTCAAAAATAAATTTAAAAGATAAAGCATTTAATTATGTAGGACAGTGACTGCACTAAGAGGATTTGGGATTGAAACTAGTTACCTCTATATTTAATTGCTCTGTAAAGCTCCAAATGTTTTTGGCTTGGCTTTGATTTGCACTAATTTAGGGCTCTCCAGTTCTGTTCGGTGACTTTAAGAACTTGACTCATTAAAAACCTGTAGCTTAAAGGAGATGATAAACCTCAGCTGGGTAAGCATTTTACCTGCATATTTATGAGCTCAATACAGATAAGCATATATTTCCACATTAATATTAAATCAGTTTCTATTTAAAAGCAAAAACACAACAAAAAGTGTTGCATTTAGAGGCAATTGTCTTGGTTGGTTTGGGACCCTACAGTATCTGAATTCTACTCGAATGCAGGACAGGGACTTTTATTCACAGCTTGATCCCCAGGGTCCAGAACAGTGCCTACCTCAAAGTAGGCACTCAATGAATATTTGTTGTATGATGAATATTTATCCACAGATAAACAGATTCTAATACCAAGAATATATCACATTTTAACAGCATGCTACCTTTTGTCTCAAAAGGAGGGAAAAAGGAACATATATTTGTAAAACAAGTGAGAAGTAGGAAGACAGGTGTTACAAGCTGAAGAAAAAATATGTGTAAAAAGACCTAAGATCTCCAAGGGAACAAAAAGTTGGGTAGAAAAGGAAAAGTCATCATTGCTTATAATATAGTTTAGCTGTTAATAGTCATAATGATGTAAACAGTAGATTTTGGTCTAACCAAAATTATAATATAACAATTAGAAGAATGGTTAATGAGAAGGATGTCTGTTATGTTATAGATTTCCTGGTATCTTTCCAGGGGTGGCATTTTGCCCTGGTACAAGCACTGATAGTAAGTATCTTTCAAAATCTACTCTACTTAACAGACGTACCTCATTTTTTCAGTAATGGGGAGAAAATAAGTTTATTATAAATAGTATAAGTTAATTTCAAACTTTTTTGAGACACAATAGAAATTCTTTTTTACATTGATACTATATAAACAGTAGCATAATCCAGTAATGCATTTGAAATTTTAACTACTGTATTTTCAATTTTTTCACTCAAAACTGATCAAAGATTCTATTTTTTAGTAGACATGTGGATATTTCAGTTTAATATATGTGGTTAGCTTCAAGCATTATGTCAGTAGGAATGTGTCATAACTTGAGCTTTCATGGAAACATCTTTATTTGAGCTTTGTCAGTTGAACTGGTGAGGGATTCTAGATGGAGGTAATGTGAGTTAATTTCTATGAGTAAAACAGGGCTAAAAGGGGAGGAAAGAGTTTCCAGAGGAACCTGGGGAAAGAGATTAGTCCTTTGGCCTGACCCAGGAAATTTCACTGGAGTGAGATGTAAGAAATCGAGGTTGTCAAAAGTTTGCTGACGATTGTGGAAGCTGAGGGGGAGCAAGCTTTCTTGCTTGATACCCAGTGACAAAACATGACCCAGAGAGGGAGCGTTTTCCCAATTCTACACTCACTGCTCCCATTCTGCCAAAATCTCCTACTGTAAGCACCTGTGACCCTCCTGGCTGAGCCCTTCTCTGACAGCAGAAGCATGATCTGAAATGCTGGGGGGTTAACTGCCCGCTCCCCGGAATAGCCCTCAACCAATAAGAGATGAGATTTGGTAGTAAACTTTCTGGCTTCCTTGTAGCTCAAGCGGGACGGCTTTGAGGTCTGTTCTACAGGATTCCAGAGCCCCCCATGGAGCTGGAGCCCCAGTTGCCATGGTGGCAGTTGCTCTTCAGAGCATCCTCTGGTGGCTTCTTTCCTTTCTCTGTCTCGCTTCATCCTCTTCCCTTCCTTATCAGTGCTTCCTAGAACCTCCCAGTAAACTACATGCTCAATCCTGGTCTGCGGAAATTAAAGTCACCAGCTTTGATTCATGCTACACTCAGCCGCCAGAGAGATCCTTTTGAAACAAAAACCTGATTATGTTGGTCCCTATTTAAGAGCCTTCCAATGCTCTCATTACACACATGATCTGTCCCTCACCTGCTCCTCTGCCTCTTCTCACACTGTCACCTTTCTCATCAGTCATTCTTCTCCAGCCACACTGGTATCTCCACAATTTCTCAAATAGCATCATTTATTCCTTAGGGTACATTATAAAAAAATCCCTGAAAAATCTCATCAATGTATCTACTTCAAGAATGTTGTTGAGTGTTGGGATTTCCAGGGCCAATAAATAACATTCCTCTTCAAATCCAAGGCCTGACCAACAGCAAGAGAGGCAGAAGCAACTGACAGATGAAGACAAATACTTGAGCTGCCCACTGAGAAAGCCAATGGAGGAAGAGCTTGGTTCTGTGGCAAAATGGGCTCCCTGAGGTTTCACCTAAGGTTGATGACAGAGATTTACCATCGAGTCACAGGCAAAGGTGGACAGCTGTAGCCTATCCCCCCTGCCGCCCATCTCTCTGAGGCTGAGCTGTACTCTGAAATTTGCTCTGGAGCTGCAGAGAATTCAGACTCCCAGAAGACAGAGTGGTTCCAAGAATTATAAACAATGAAGGGGCTGAGCTATACAGACACTTTCTCCCAAACTCCTTAATCAGGTAGGTCATTCCTCCCTACTCAGAAGGGTTTGAGGGAGAAGTTTCTAGCATAGGGCTTCTTTCTCGTCTCCTGGAGTGGGGAATGGATATTCCTTTTTCTCCATGGAAACATGGGAGAAGGGAGAAGAACCCCCTCCCCCTAAAATGTAGGACCCTATTAACTACATTTACAGGGTATCTTCTTTGCAGAAACTCACTAGCAAAAATCTCTCAGACTTCATACTAAAAATAGCTATTTAACAGCTGGTCTTTCTTATTGTTTTTTAGACAATGTAGATTTTTTTTTCATGTTAGCTGCTTATAAATGCAGAGCTAAACCTGTGCCCACTTCTAATAAAGCAAATTGGACAATAGGGTAGGTATGCTGGCTACTAACTGTAGCCCAAGATCTTATTTTTCTTACCTTAAATTCCAGTTCCCCTGAAACTCATATGCATTTTTAATTCATTTTATTCTTATGGTAGTCATGTTTCTTTATATGGACCTCAAATTATTTCCTGAAAAAAGCTTGATTATAAAAGATATTTTTAAAATTATCATCATAATTATCATTTTAGTGGATACATAATATTCATTTTACTAGGTTCCTAAACCATTTCTGTATTATTTATTTCTTAGAATATTTCCAGTGTTTCACTGTTACATATAAAACTGCAATCTTCTTTCTGCAGATAGCTTTTATTCTCTTTAACATTATTTTCCTAAGAAGAATTCCTATGTGTTTGACAACTGGAGTCAATGGATATGAACAGTTTTGTGGCTTTTATATATTTTCCACATTGCTATCATAAAACATCACAAATTATTACTATGAGCAATGGATTATTTTATCAGTTTCAACAAAACCTTCCCAAGCTAGGGTATAAGTGTTAAAAATTTTTACTAGTTTATTTTTTTTTTTTAAGATTTTATTTATTTGATAGAGAGAGACACAGCAAGAGAGGGAACACAAGCAGGGGGAGTGGGAGAGGGGGAAGCAGGCTTCCCACTGAGCAGGGAGTCTGATGCTGGCTCATACCAGGACCCTGGAATCATGACCTGAACCAAAGGCAGATGCTTAAGGACTGAGCCACCCAGGCACCCCCTTTACTAGTTTAATAAGTGTAAAATAACACTTCTTTGTGGGCTAATGAGAACACTACTCCAAAATTTTGCTTATTAATTATATTTCCAGTTACATGAAATGAATATTCACATCACTGACTTCATTATTTATTGTAATCACTGAGTTCTTTACCTTACATAGTGTGTTATAAAAAACTGGCTCATGTAATCATGGAGCGCTGACAAGTCCTAGGATCCACAGTCAACAAGTTGGGGGCCCAGGAGAGGCAAAAGTATAGTTCCATCTTCAAGATCAGTAGGCCCAAGATACAGGAAGAGCCAATGTTTCACTTTAAGTATGAAGGCAGGAAAAAACTGATGTCCCAGCTTAAAAGCGGTCATGCTGGAGGAATTCCCTCTTACTTGTGGGAGGGTCAGCCTTTTTGCTCTATTCAGGCTGGATGGGACCCACCCAAAATCTGCTTTACTCAGTCTACCAACTCAAATGTTAATCTCATTCTGAATCACCCTTACAAATACACCAAGAATAATGTTTGACTAAATGTCTTGGGAACCTCATGGCCCAGTCAAATTGACACATAAAGTTGATATTGATCTCTTGGCTTTCATATTTGCTAAAAAGAGTTTTTAATAAAATCTATTAATTTTCCTTTCCAATAATCCTCTGTGTCCAAATGTATTATTTCATAATATTTCATTCCTTACAAGAACTGACAATCAATTATGATTTGGCAAGTCTGTAATCACACAAACACACACATGCACACACACACATATACACAGCTATTTATATGTATACATATGCACAGGCACATTTAACCCTTTCTTATCAACTGTAGCCTAAAATATGACTCCTCATTCTTGGAATAGAATCAAATATCATAGGATTAGTTAATTTCTCAGTTCTGATCAAAGAAGTGAGAAAGAACAAGGCAGGAGGTGGAAGGGTAGGAATGTCCTTAAAGGTCTTTGTAGAAAACTAGTTCAGCAGTTGCCACGTCAAACCATCAGTGTTTAGGGATTTTATGTGCATACGAGTGAGAGAACTCCTTTCCCTGTGACCTGTCAGCATTTTTTCTTTCATGAGTGGGCTCTTGATCAACAGTTTTGAATAATAACTTATAACCAAGGATAGTTAATGTGACCATGCCACTTGGCCTCAATCACTTGATCAAGATTAAATTTTTTTTTACTGGTGATACAAGAAATATTGACTTCATATATTTTATAGATGTATTTCTAAAGGAAAACAAAAGCTATTAGTGAGTTGGTAAATTTTTATGCTTGTTTAAAGGCCTTTAATAATAGAAAAACATTACCAGCTTATTGAATCCAATATGGAATTAAGTATTGTCCATTAGCATTCCCTTACGATTCACAATATACTTGGAACAGTAGTGCAGAACTAAAGAAATGTTTATGAATTAAACTCTAAGGCCCTTATAGCCCTAACTTTCTACTCTGTAAGATTTCATTATGTATGTACAATTCATTTATTATGTGGAAGCTTACTTGCTGAATCTGGGACCTATATCTATAACACTAATAGCCACATTGGTCTTTTTGTGTCATGGAGATCTCACAGGAGAAGAATTTACCTGGTCTCTCTCACTGATATTGGAGTATCATAGGGTTCTTCAATCTGTTATAAAATATTGACTGAACACCTACAACTGTACTCAGAACTAGCATCAAAGAGTTTGAGTACCCTGAAGTTAAGGATCGCCCCTGGTTTTGTTTTGTTTTGTTTTTTCTATTGCAATTTTTATTCACCTCCAATATTTGAGGGAAAGACAGGGAGGGAAAGGATAATTTTCATATTTGAGATAACTAAAATAGAAAAATAATAACCTAAGACAGATGCAGATATTAGAAATATTATTTGGTCCCTAAATTAAATAATAATTTAAAATCAACAAAATTTAAGAGGAATTTTTAACACCATACTAATGGTTACAGGTGAAAAGGAGGTTGTCAGGTTGACTACACATTACCAGGAGAGTATGGATTTGGAGTTTATTGATTTCTTCCAACTCTTGCTCAGCCCTGCTTAATACCACAGCCCTGCTTACTACCATAGTTTCATGGAGCAAAACAAAGCTACATGAAATCATGTGAATCAAAAAAAGCATGTGAATCAAACCTATATCCTTGACAGTGACCTAAAGGTAAACCTTGTAGACAACAGTATTCATTGGTGTGAATGACTAGAAAATAGAAAATAACAACTATTTGAAATGTGTTTCTAGATTCTCATTCAAAGCAAATAGTTGAGAGCTATTAAGTATCATTCTACACTAACCAAATAAGTTCTCAATTTTTTTATTTGTAACAGATAGGTTTTACTTCAGGGATATGCAAGGTATTTTGGGAATATAGATAGATGTCATAATCTGAAGTACAAGTGCATTTTCAACACTTACTCACTGATACATATTGGTTTGCATTAATTTCCAATTATTTCAGACTATTTTGTACAAACTCAAGCCTAAAAAATAATCATACTGATTTTACCAATGCTTTGCCTTTCAGTCAAACAACCACCTCCAGTAAATCAATTTGATGTGTTTTTTTTTTCTTTTTTTAAGTTCAATTATCGATATTGTGAAATACCTTATTAGTTTAGCCAGGGTAATGGTGGGAATTAATAACATACTAACCCCCAGAAATTTGGGGATATCAAAATAGTCTCCAAAAATCTTATTTGTATGAAGAATCTTAGGTCTTTGGGTTGAAATGGTAAAGAGCAACTTGCAACCAGAAGTCAGCCTCCTGGTACCTCAGGACTAAAAGTCAGAGCATCCATAAAGATATGTTTAGTGTTTTTTTCTATGATACTATCCCTGGGACGTGTTCCAAGTGCTTCAAGAGAATTGACCATAAGAACTGAAAAACAAAAATGGCCAATATTCCAAATGAGCACACCAAATAAAGACCTCTCTGCTCAAAGGTTTTTCTATTATTTTAGGCACGTCTAGGCTCCTGCATCAAAGAGATCCAAAAATAACTCGATGATGTCTAAAAAGACAGAAATGTATTCCCCTTTGATTTAACAGTCCAAGGTGAGCATCCCAGACACTGAACCGCTCTACCCCATGTGATCATTCAGGGACTTGGGTCCTTCCATCTTGTTTCTCTGGCAATACTTAGGTGGTTCTCAATGTGGTCTATAGACTCCATGGGGAATAGGAGACCTTGCAGGGGATTTATGATGTAAAAGCTATTTGCATAATTATAATATTATCAATAATTTGTATAAATTAGTGATTACTTGGTAATTAATAATTCATATAAATTAATTAGTTGATAATAATTAATATTACTAGTGCTATTCATAATACTGCTAATAATAAGGCATTCCTTGCCTTTTGCCCAGTCCTGACATTAGCTCTAATGGTGTAATAAAAAGTAGTGGCAACAAACTGCACTAGTAATCATTGTATTCTCGACAACCACATACAAACAGTTAAAAAAAAAAATACCCACATTTACTTTACTTAATTAAGAATGCCCCTAATAAAGCAGTAAATATTATTAATTTTATTAAATCTTCAGCATTAAGTATCTGTTGTCTTTTTTTTTTTAATATTCTTGGTGACAAAATGGGAAGTACACATAAAGCACTTCTGTTGCATCCCAAAATATAATGACTGTCTCATTAAAAACAAACAAACAACAAAACCACTTCTGTGATTATTTGAGTTGCAAGATAAACTAGCCACTTTTTTCATGGAATGGCATTTAACAGGAAGAAGGGTTGACAAACCATAGTTATTCATACTTGGATATCTGTCAACATTTCCTTGAAAATGAGCAAAGTAGTCTATCATTTTAAGTAAAACAACTGACAGCATTTATTGCCAATAAGAAAATTTAAGCTTTTAAGCAAAAATTAGAATTTTGGAAAATCCGTATCCACTATTATAATTGTAGTCACTTCTCAGTATTTAAAAACTTTTCTGATGAAATTGGTAGTGATATTAATAAATTTCATTATTTTTTGTATTATCTAATGAAAAATGTCAGCATCTGGAGATCTACCTAATTCAGTGAGGCAGTATTTTCCAAATGATTACGTTACAACCCTATTTTATAACATCATGCAGGGATACACTAAAAGTACAAGATAGACTAATGAATTTTAACATAAGGAAGTATGAAAAGTCCATTGACATGGTTTGGATTCTACAATCTAACTTTTAACAAATTACCACTTGTTCAGCTTTGGTGGAAATTAAAAAGAGAATATCCACAATTATCCTAAGACTATAAAACACCCTTCTCTTTTCCAAATGCATATTTGCATGAGCCTAGACTGTCTTCACATACTTCAACCAAAACAACATTCACAATGGATAGAGTTTAGAAGCAAACATGAGAACACAGATTCTTCCTATTAAGTCAGATACTAAAGAAGTTTGCATTGTATCAAAAACCAATGATGTACTATACCTTGGCTAACTGAATTTAAATAAAAAAAAAAAACCTTGAAAAATAAATAATATTTAAAGAAAAAAAAAGAAGTTTGCAAAAATATTTTAAAAAGTTACTCTTCTCAGAGCACCTCGGTGGCTCAGTTAGGCGTCTTGACTTCTCTGACTCTTGATTTCAGCTCAGCTCATGATCTCAGGGTCGTGGATTGAGCCCCATGTTGGCTGGCACTCAGCAAGGAGTCTGCTTGTCTCCCTCGCCCCCTACCCCTCTGCCTGCTCTCTCTCAAATAAATAAATAAATCTTAAAAAAAAAAAAGTCACTCTTCCCAAACTTTTTATTTTGAAAAATATGGTTATTTTCATAAAAATGTGTATTTCATATTAAATTTAAATAGGTTTATATCATTATTTAAAAATGAACTATAAATATTTAAATTTTATTCACTTTTAATTTCTAATATGGTAAATATCAGTAGCTATAATCTACATAAACAAAACTTGTAGGGTCCTCATTAGTTTGTAAAATGTAAAGGGATTGTGAAACCTAAATGTTTGAGAATTATTGCCTTGGGACATGTTCTCATCTACCTAGTTAAAGCTGGGCCCATATTCAGGGTAATAGAAAGGAGAAAGAGCATGGAGAAGGGCTCATGTAAGGCCAGTATTGGAACTGGCACATTTCCCCCGGGGCTCACAGTCCCAACAGTGAGAGCTAGCCATCAAGACACACGTGACTCCAAAGGGGACCCAAAATGTAATCCTCAGTTGGGCAGCCAGGTGCCAACTACAATTCTAAAACTGTGGAGGAACTGGGGAACAGATTTTGGCAGGCAACTAGTAACCTCGGCAGCATCACCTAAGTAAGAAAGCACTAGCAATCATTTACAAAAAATGGGCGGTGGGATGGATTTGGCCTCTCAGCTGTACTTTACTAACCACTACTAAACATAGACTGTGATAAGTTAAAGATGTATACCATAGGGACGCCTGGGTGGCTCAGTCGTTAAGTGTCTGCCTTCAGCTCGGGTCATGATCCCAGGGTCCTGGGATGGAGCCCCGCTTTGGGCTCCCTGCTCAGCAGAAGCCTGCTTCTCTCTCTCCCACTCCCCTGCTCATGTTCTCTCTCTCTCTGACAAATAAATAAAATCTTAAAAAAGAAAAGATGTATACCATCAACTCTAAAGCAACCACTGAAATAACAAAACAGAGTTATAGCTAATGAACAAAGAAGAAGATAAAAGGAATCCTTGAAAAATATTTAATTAATCCTAAATAAGAGCAGAATAAGAAATGTAGAAGAAGATACAGAAAAAGGAGAAAACACATAGAAAAAGGATAGATTTAAACCTATCTATTGAAAACTAAATATTAATAATCACATTAATGTAAATGAACTCAACACCCAAATCAAAAGTATAGACTGTCAGACTGAATAAAATTATATGTTGCTTACGAAATGTACACTTTCAATATAAAGACTCAAATAGGTTAAAGGAAAAGGATAAAAAAGATATAGCATGCTAACACTAAAAAAGAAAGAGTGTCTATATGAATATCAGAAAAGGTGATTCCAGAACAAAGAATATTATTTAGGTAAAGAAGGTCATTTCATAATGACACTAGAGTCAATTTATAAATAGTCACATGCAAAACTGTGAAAAAGGACCTCTATTTCCACTTACCACTCACAAAAAATAACCTAAAACAGATTAGATTTAAATGTGAGACCTGAAATCACAAAACTCCTAAAAGAAAAGATAGGGAAAAACTCCTTGACATTGGTCTTGGCAATCATTTTTTTGATATAACCAAAAGCATAAGCAACAAAAGCAATAATAAACAAATGGGTAATCCTGGCCTCAGAGAATATTCTCTCCTCTAAAATTTCCTGAAGACTTTGTGGAAAATTAGTATTATGTTTCCCTTATATTTTTGGCAAAATTCACCAATGAAGACATATGGGCACCTGTTGTGAGAAAGTTTCCAAATGACATATTCAATGTCTTTAATGGATATAAGGCTATTCAGATTACCTGTTTCTTCTTTTTTTATTGAAGTATAACTGACAAATAAAATTATATATATTTAAAGTATACAACATGATGAGTTGATATATATACACACTTACAATTTGGTAAGAGAGTAGGTCTTAAGCATTCGTACCAAAATTAAATAAATAAGAGGTAAGTACGGGGGTGATTGAGGTACTAATTAACTTGACTGTAGTAACCATTTTACAATGTAGACGATAAAAGAATACTACAGGGGCTCCTGGGTGGCTCATTGGTTAAGCATCTGCCTTCTGCTCAGGCCATGATCTCAGGGTCCTGGGATGGAACTCCCCATCGAACTCCACATCAGGGTCTCTGCTCAGTGGCAGTCTGCCTCTCCCTCGGCCCCTCCCCCCCAACTCATTCTCTCTCTCTCTCTCTCTCTCAGATAAATAAATAAAAAGTTAAAAAAAAATACTACAGACCAATATTCCTTATGAATATAGATACAAAAATACTAAATGACATTTTAAAAAATCTTATCCAACAATACATTTTAAAAAATAATACACTGTAACCAAGTGAGATACAAGGTTAATTTACTATTCAAAAATCAAACAATGTAATTTACCATATTACCAAACTAAAAAATAAACCATATGACCATATCAATAGGTGAATAAAAAAGCTTTTGACAAAATTCAACATCATTCGTGTTAAAAGCTCTGAGAAAACTAGTAATAAAAAAGAACTTCCTCATTGAAAAAGGAAAGTATGAAAAACGTAACAGCTAACATCATACTTAATGGTGAAAGACCAAATGCCCCTAACGTCAGGAACAAGACAAGATTGTCTACTATTATCTCTTCTATTGAACATTGTACTGGAGGTTCTGGACATTGAATAAGGTTTTTTTAAAAAAGTAAATAAAAGTCATCCGCACTGGAAAGGAAAAAGGAAAACTGTCATTATTCATAGAAAATCCAATGGATTCTAGGACAAAACTACTAGAACTAATAAGTGATGTTAACAAGGTTGCTGGATAAAAGATCAACATATTAAAATTAACTTTATTTATAGAAATTAACAAAGAACAAGTAGAAATTAAAAATTTATAAAATATAATTTATAATAGTAACAAAGAATTTGAACTACTTAGAAATTTATCTGACTAAAGATGTGCAAGACCTGTACACCAAAAACTGCAAAACACTGCTGGGAGAAATTAAAGAAAACCAAAACAGAGATACCTTGCTCACAGTGCAAAAACTGTTTTAAGATGTCAGTTCTCCCTGAATTAATCTATCCCAGCACACATTTTTTGTAGCAATAGAAAAACTTATTGTAAAATTATATGGAAATGTAAAGAATCTAGAATAGCCTAAAACATCTTTGAAAAAGAACAGTTAGGGAGTTAACAGTACTCGATTCCAAGGCTTTTGTGAAGTTACAGCAATCAAGACAATATGGTGCTAGAGTCAGGAGAAAAGAAATAGGTCAACGGAACAGAACAGAAATTTCAAAAGTAGATCTGTACCCACTGGACAACAGTTTTTAACAAAGTACAAAGGCAATTCAGTTGAGAAAAAGAAATAGACTTTATAATAACTGTTACCAGAGCAATTATATATTCATATACAAAAAATTGAACTTCCTCCACTCCTTATACCATATATAAAAATTAACTTGAAATGCTATATAGACTACAGTGTGAACTTAAAAGAATGAAACTTTTTGAAGAAAATCTTTCTTAAGTTAGGCAAAGATTTCTTACATATGACTTTAAAATCATGACTGTAATAGAGGAAAATTAATAAGCTGGACTTCAATAAAATTAAAACTTGTTTTTCCAAATAAATCATTAGGAGAATTAAAGGACAGGACAAAAATTGGGAGAAAAATATTGCAAAGCATGTATCTGACAAAGGACTTGAATCAGGAATAAAGAATTCCTAAAAATCATAACAAACGATTCAATAATGAAAATATGCAAATTTGAACAGACACTTCACCAAAGATATATAGATAGCAAATAAACACAGGAAAAGATGTTCAGCATCATTAGGTGATAGGGGAAAGCATATTAAAATCAAAATGAGATACCACTATACATCTTTAAGAATATCTGCACTTTAAAGTAAGTATTGGTAAGGATATAAAGAAATTGGAGCTCTTGTACACTGCTAGTAGGAATGCAAATGATACAACAATTTTGGAAAATAGTTCATCCATTTACTAAAAAGTTAAACATACACCCTAATATACCGTCTTGCCATTTCACTCCTAGGTGTCTACCCAAGAGAAAAGAAGGAAATGTTCATATAAAGACTCGTACAATGATGTTCATAGCAGCTTTTCTTGTAATAATAAAAAGCTGGAAAATAGTCCAAATGGCCATAAACAGGTAATGAATATGCACATTTTGCCATATCCGCACATGGAATAAAAAGGAACAAAGTATTGATACATGCCACAACATGGATGAATTTCCTAAGAATACCGTGTGAAAAAAATCAGATTAAAAAACACATACACAAGCAAAAAGATGAGTACTGTATGATTCTATTTAAGTATGCACACTCATTTAGAATAACAGAAAGCAGACCAGTGATTGCCTGAGCATAAGGACAGAGGTGATGTAGGCAGGGGTAAGAAGGAAAAATTACGACTGGACACAAGGAAACTCTGGAGGATGGTGGATATGTTCATTATTTTGATTGTGGTGATTATTTCACGGTTGCAGACAGATGTCAAAAAATGACCAAACTGTACACTTTAAATATGTACAGTATGTTGCATTTGTATTTTAATTACACCTCAATAAAGCTTTTTTTTTTTTTAATCCACAGGGAAAGTTCACAGCAGGAGTGCAGTTTCCCAACACCACCAATCTATTCCCACCAGTGTATTTGCATTTCAGCTTTCATTTTCTTCTCACTTTTTCCACTGATTTATTTCAAAAGATGGCTAAAGTCCAAACCCATTAAAAATTTTTTATCACCCACTCATAGTCATAGAATATGTTCCCAAGAAAATAAATATTCAGCAAGTTTGCCTTACTGTCTCTGTCTTTGCCTTGCTGAGGTTAGTCTGGCTGTGTCTATATGCTTAAGGTCAAATCATATGCATATAAAAGATATTATCAGCTTTTTTGGCTTTCGTTATTAAAGTGGCTCATCAAATATGACACTTAGAATATGAAACACTTGGTTTGACCAAGGCAAGAGAAACCAACCAAACTGAACAATTTTGTCTAATTTTAAGGTCACATCTACAAAATTAAAATCACATTAAGTGTTATTTTACGGGAATAAATGGGACCATTTTCTTTTTGCATTAACTTTATGATGATAAGGATTCTCTAACTTATAGAAACTCCCTCTAGCAACCAATACATTATTGAGCTCTCGGGAATAATAATAAAATTGTAAAGCGATACTAATTATGGCATGCATTTTATAGTCTTTTACAATTTACAACATACTTTCATAAGTTTTATCACTTTAGAAATGAGTGATGACTCTATAAAATGCTTTGAGCTTTGTGGCAGAGGGGAACATCACTTGAAACACAATTCATTCTCTATCTGCCACTCATATCAACTGTTGCCATCATGCAAGTCTTTTATTCTAAAGTCTTTGTAAATAAGACCTAATTGAATAGAAAATGCCAGTCAAGACTTCATCAAGATAAAAAGCTTTTGCACAGCAAAGGACACAGTCAACAAAACCAAAAGACAACTGACAGAATGGGAGAAGATATTTGCAAATGACATATCAGATAAAGGGCTAGTATCCAAAATCTATAAAGAACTTATCAAACTCAACACCCAAAGAACAAATTATCCAATTAAGAAATGGGCGGAAGACATGAACAGACATTTCTGCAAAGAAAACATCCAAATGGCCAACAGACACATGAAAAAGTGCTCAACATCGCTCGGCATCAGGGAAATACAAATCAAAACCTCAATGAGATACCACCTCACACCAGTCAGAATGGCTAAAATTAAGAAGTCAGGAAATGACAGATGTTGGCAAGGATGCAGAGAAAGGGGAGCCCTCCTACACTGTTGGTGAGAATGCAAGCTGGTGCAGCCACTGTGGAAAACAGTATGGAGGTTCCTCAAAAAGTCGAAAATAGAGCTACCATAAGACCCAGCAATTGCACTACTGGGTATTTACCCCAAAGATACAAATGTAGTGATCAGAAGGGGCACCTGCACCCCAATGTTTATAGCAGCCATGTCCACAATAGCCAACCATGGAAAGAGCCTAGATGTCCATCAACAGATGAATGGATAAAGAAGATGTGGTATATATATGCAATGGAATATTATGCAGCCATCAAAAAATTGAAATCTTGCCATTTGCAATGACGTGGATGGAACTAGAGGGTATTATGTTAAGCGAAATAAGTCAATCAGAGAAAGACATGTATCATATGATCTCACTGATACGAGGAATTTGAGAAACAAGACAGAGGATCATAGGGGAAGGGAAGGAAAAATGAAACAAGATGAAACCAGAGAGGGAGACAAACCATAACAGACTCTTAATTTCAGGAAATAAACTGAGGGTTGCTGGAGTGGAGGGGGGTGGAAGGGATGGGGTGGCTGGGCGATGGACATTGGGAAGGGTTAAGTACTACGGTAAGCGCTGTGAATTGTGTAAGACTGATGAATCACAGACCTGTACCCCTGAAATAAAGAATACAGTATATGTTAATTAAAAAATTTAAAAAAAAACAAAGAAAATGCCAGTCAAAACATGCAACATACCTTATGGCAACATTAGAAAACAAAATCATCAAATTCCTTTCCTCTTAAATAAACTTTTTATTTTAGAATAGTTTTAGATTTACAGAAAAGTTACAAAGATATTACAGAGAGTTACCACCTACCTCACACCCACTTTTCCCTATTGTTAACATATTAGTATCATACATTTGTCACAACTAATAAACCACTACAAATACATTCACCAGACAGTGTTTGCCAAGTTTCTTTACTATTGACTGGATATTTCATATATTGAGTTACAATTCTGTATTATGTTACTTACTTTTTTGCTCAGATTGTTCCAGTTTTGGCTACTGGGAGTTCTTTTGGTTTGGCTCCTGTGTCCCTCCGACATACTATCCCCACACCGTGGTTTTGGGTTTTTGAACACTCTTTTTCTTTCTGGGATTACAGGATACTCTAGGTTTTTCTTACACATTCATTGCTCCAGCCTTAGAATCAGCCATTTCTTCCAAAGAGCCCTGATTCCTTTTACTGGAAAATGGTGTTAGAGAACAAAAATCATTTTTTTATGATACAGAATCTTTGTCATATTTTGCCAGTGGTATTTCCAAATGTGCACTGGAATGAATGGAACACCATGCTCTAGACGCCTTAACACAAACTGAAATAAGGAATGACTTTTCTGGGGAGATATAGGCTTCCAATTTATGGGATGAAAGTCATAGGGATAAAAAGTACAGCTTAGGGAATATAGTCAATGGTGCTGTGATAATGTTATATGGCGATGGATTGTAGCTATACATACGGTGAACAGAGCATAATGTATAGACTTGTTGAATCACTATGTTGTACACCTAAAACTAATGTAATAATGTGTGCCAGCTACACTTTAATAAAAAAAAAAAAGTCCAACATAAGAAAAAGTAATAAATTTTCTGGAATTCAATGAAGGATTTTTATCATAATTCATGCTGTGGTCTCTCATAATCATTTCTCTTTATCTTTTGAAGTCCTTGAGTGGTTTATAATCAAATCAAGTTGAATAACAAAACACTTTTCAATAAATCACTTAAGTTACTTTTAAGTTTAAACTTCTAAGCTCAGTTTTTCACTCTGCTTTGTAACTAGAAGTTCTGTTACCCATGGCAGTCCCCTCACTTTTATTACCTGTCCTCCTGATGCTCTGATATCTGAGATTGGTTTTAATCATGGAGTTTAAATATGAAAACATAGATAAAAAGACTAATGCAATCTCAATAATAAATACACTTTACCTTTAAATTCCTTTAAAAATACACTGCCTCTCACATATAAAAAAGTACAAAAAGTTCTGCACAGATACAGATAGTCTCAAGGGCCTCCTATTATATACATTTAAGCGTGAATTACAGAAAAACTCCAATGGGTAATGTTTCCATCAACTGTAGGTAGAAAATTCTGAACATTTATCTTGAGAACATGTTATAAAATACCTAGGTATAATTTGAAGTTATAAAATTGTCTTTAACAGGGGCGCCTGGGTGGCTCAGTCGGTTAAACATCCGACTCTTGATTTCAGCTCAGGTCATGATCTCAGGGTCGTGAGACGGAAGCCCAAGTCAGGCTCAGCGCTCAGCAGAGAGTCTGCTTAAAATTCTCTCTCCCTCTCCCTGTGCCCCTCCCCATGGCGCATACATGCACACTTTCCCTCTTCCTCTGAAATAAATAAATAAATCTTTTTTTAAAAAACTGTGTTTAATTTTAAAAAAAGTATTTTTAAACATCACTATAAAATTGTCTGTATATAGTGCCTTTTTTAAATCGGCAAAGGTTAAATCTTGATCTACCTTGAAGTTAGATGACCACAGCTTCAAAAGATATGCTTCATTGTGAACAAGGTACCTAGGACCATAATCTGCAGGAGCTCAAAGGGACCTATGAATTCACGTAGGGCCATTTTAGAAAAGAGGATATCAATCATCAGACCACGTGAAATATGCTATTTTTAGCTTGTGTATAGAAGAAGAGTTGTGGAATGACTATGAAATCAATACCAAAAAATTTTGATGCATGAGGTGGTTAGGACAGCCAACTAATCCAATTAGCCAATAAAATCATATTGAAGTAGTTCTCCATTTTTCCTCAAAATATACACCATTAAAAAATTATGAAGTCCTGGGTCTGCTTATCTGTTACACACCAAAACAATTTCCCAATAAACCATCATGATTAATTCTTTGGAATCTTATTATTTTAGCTCTATCCACATAGGACAAAGATTTTTTCAAAAACACTGGAATGCAAGCCCGTAGAGCTAAATTATAGATTCATTTCCGTCAATAACTCCCATGTGCTTTTGGGCAAATGATTGAACAGCTCTGCCTCGGTTTCCTTTTCTGTAAAGCAAAAGGGTGAATCTAAAGAGCTCTGAGATCACTTCCAGCTTTAACATTCTATGATTCTGTTACTTTTATCTCTACTTTTAAGAAATCACTTCATATTGTATGAATATGCCTATATGCATATATATGAATAGCTTGTCATCCCTTTTTATGTTTTTCCCTCTGGAATTCTACTATTTCTATAAAGAGAGTAGCTATCATTTAAAGAAGGAGATCATCCAAAGTAAAACACTTAGATTCTAGAATATGTCATTTTGTAATCATGCTCTTTGCTTGTTTTCACATTCACATTACACAGCTGAAATGCAGCCAGCAGCAATGCCGGGACGAGAACAGGAATTTAAAGGAATTAAGAAAATGTGCGATAGATTGCATGTCTGAAGCTATCAAAGTATGTTAAATCTCAAGAAAACTGTTGTTTTTTCCTCTTTTTTTTTTTATTTCATGTTGCCTTGTTGCCATATGGTCTGTATCTAGCACTTAGTGCTAGCAGGCAGCCCATTTCTTATCATCGTCATTGTGAACAGCAGGATGTAAATGGCATGACCTAAACCAGCTGGGCATGAAGGTGTTAACTCCCTCAGTACTTAACTGGAATGTATGCCAGACGCATGTGTGTAATTAGCCTTATGCTTTTTATGTCCAGACCTTGAGTCTTTTTCTTCTTTTTAGAAGATGTTTTGTGTTTTTGTTTTAGAAGATTTAGTTTTGTGTTTTTGTAGTGATACCATTTTTTTTCAATTGAGACGTGTTAGTTACTTTCTTTTTCAATAATCACCCTCTTATCTGAGTTCATCACTAGGAGAGAATAATTGCTGCACATTCTCTTGAGTAACATTTGGGTAAGCTATCAGTCATCCACTGAAATTAACCTGAACATGCCTCTGATGAGATGAAGAACATTTAGGCATGCCAGCTGGGAGGCATTTACACTCTCATTTTTCCAACTTCCTCAGAAAATCTTTCCAGAGCACATCTGTGACGGTTTCATAATGATTAGAGTGACGTGAGCTTTGTGTGGCATTAGGGCACTCAGAGCCATTTAAACCACCCTGAAGTGTCAGAAAAGCACCCAAAAACTAAGAGCAAGAAGCTTTTCAATTCTCCCACTGCAGCTCTGCCCTCTGGTTTATGATTGATTTAAAGGCTACTGTCAACTCTCTAAAAGGCAGCTCAGAGCGTGCAAAACCTCTTTAGTGTAGTGTTTGTTCTCTAGGAGTCCCTCATTATGGGTATCCGTAACTTCAAACGGGAAGGACCCTGTAGATCCCCTGGCCCAACCCTATAATTTTATAACTGAAGAGACGGGGCTCCAGAAAGAGAGAAGGGATTACCCAAACCTATAAGCCCCCTCTGTGACAAGGCAAAGACAAAGCCCAGGGCTCCTTCCTCCAAGTACAGTGCTATTTCTACTACATCAGGGTACTTCCCTTGTTTTTTCAAAATTACAAATAATTGAATTATGTTGATAAATTGTATTCACATGTCAAGACTTCCAGCAGTCATGATTATAAACCAAATGTGATATGTAAACTCGGTGTTATACGCAACTGATAAATTATTGAAAGCCACAACAAAAACTAATGATGTACTATATGCTGGTTAATTGAATTTAAATAAAAAATTTAAAAATAAATAAATAAATACAGGAGTGTAAATATACTTTTAAAAACACAAGAAAATTACCCTTGAGCACTGTGAAATCTGCATTTATCCTGCAGTAGATAGGCTTTATAGTATACCTTTAGCTAGATTATTATAATCAACGAAACAAAATTTTTAATATCTTGTAAAGAAAACAAGAAAATTATTTGATAGCTTTAGTTAAGCCAATAATCTAGAGCTCTTATAAAAGTACCTTCTGTTTAAGAAAAAGAGGAATTTAGCATCACCAGTTAAAATTAGATGGCAAAGATTGCAAAGAGTCTCAAAAATATGTATTCTTCCCCCTGCTTCTAGGAATTCCTATATTTAAAATATTTCAGATATATAAGAATCTACTAGGGATTTTTCTAAATAGGGTTTTTTGCAGGGGAGGGAATCTTTTTTTTAAAAAGATTTATTTATTTACTTGAGAAAGAGAGCACAAGTGAGGGGCAGAGGGAGAGAAAGTCTCAAGCAGACTCCAAGCTGAGTGCAGAGTTTGGGGCAAATACTTAAAACCTAATGAAGGTTTATAACATGGTAGAACCAGATCTGGATGCAAATCTCCTATCTGTCATTTACTGGCTGTGTAATTTGAAGGAAAGCTCTCTAAGCTTCTTCAATCACTCCCCAGTGAATGAAAAAATGTAAATAGCCAGCTCATAGAGTTATGATGAGGATTAACTGATAACCCCCTAGCTTAGAATCTAGTACATAAGAGGTACTCAAAAAAAAAAAAAAAATGGTAATTCCCTGTTCACTTCTCAAGAATCTTTTTTTTTTTTAAAAAAAAGACCCATCATCTGAGTATTTACTAAGCATACAATAATCACAATACCAGAACATATACCTTGGGAAAGCAAAAGAACTATTACATGTGGTGATGTTCTGCAAGTTAGGAGAAAAAAAACATGGACACTCCTGAACAAAACAATCAATATTGGGTAGCATGTTTAAGGCCAAATGCATAGAATGAAGAACTGATGCATATTGTAGCATGGCTGAGCCTTGAAAATTATGCTAAGTGAAAGAAGCCAGACACAAAAGGCCACATATGGTATGATTTTATTTTATGAAATGTCCAGAATAGGCAAATCCATAGGGACAGAAAGTAGATTTATGGCTGCCAGGGACTAGTGGGAGGGGAGAATGGGAAGTGACTTCTAATGGGTACAGACAGAGTTTGCTTGGGGGTTGATTAAAATATTCTGCAATTAGGTAATAGTGATTGGTATACAACCTTGTTAATATACTAGAAACCACTGAGTTGTACACTTTAAAATGGTGAATCTTATATCTCAAGTTAAAAAATGGAATCCCAATATGCAAACCAAATAAAAACTCATTTATTCTCATTGAAGACTGTAAGGGAGGCCTAAAGCCCCAGACCACTTAGCAACTCAACCCCTCTACTCTTGGTGCTACGTTCAGTGGTCCATTTTGGATCCCTATCACTCCCCAAAATAAGTTTGGAAACCACTCCCATAAATCCTGAGGGCATTTCAAGTGTCCAATGTGTCACTTATGAGATTGTTCAAAACCCAGAAGCAAAATCTTTATTCAGTCATAATTACTCATTGTTGGTTACATAGTATGGTCTACACATCTAGAAGAAAAGATCAGATGTTTTTAGACCCTTTGAAAAGTGATTTCTCCAAAAAGTAATTGAGAAAAGGAATAAATCAGGAGATGGGCAGTGAAGTTCTCCTAAAAGACCTTGATCTTTAATGTCTACACTATCTAATTTTTTTTAGACCTAAAATTGCCAAATGGATTTTTAGGTGTTGGTACTGAAATAAACCTATAAACATGCATATGCTCATGAACTTGGTAAAATAAAATGGGATATGTTTTTGAAAAAAGCCTGGGGGTTGAGGGAGGAGAACAAGGCAGCACCTACAAGTTTAGATTGTTTATTACACTTCCAAGAAGAACAAAGAACAAAACAATATATGCCCACCACCAAGCCATTTTCCTTATCTAAATAAAAATCATTTCTTACCTTCATAATTTAATTATGGCATGGGATGTTTCACAAAGGAATGTGTGCTTTCAGTCACAAAGATAGATTTTATATTGGTGTTTACAAGTAGAATCAAAAAGGCAGGCATTTAATGTGGCAAGAGGAACTAAAGGCATGAATCATATTTAAGTATATATGATTATAAAGATACTAGTTCCCAAAATATAATAGAGATTTTACATCATTTTTCTTTGTTTTTGCATTTTTGACTATCGAAATACCAATTTTTTAAGATTTATTTATTTATTTTAGGGAGTGGGAGGGGCAGATGGAGAGAGACAGTCCCAAGTCAACTCCAAGCTGAGCACAGAGCCCCCCCTGACGTGGGGCTCAGTCTCACGACCCTGAGATCACAACCTGAGCTGAAACCAATAGTCGGACCCTCAAGCGACTGCACTACCCAGGCACTCATGAAATACCAACTTTTGCTTCTATTTTGTGTGTGTGTGTGCATGTGTATGTATCACACTGAGTTGGCTGTCCAGTGCCATTGACATTTATTCACATACTTGCAAAGCTCTTACAGATTTATCCTTTCCGTATTTCTCCTTATTATACTGGTGATATTTCAGCCTTACTTCCAGGCCCATAGTACACTTGCCATTTGAGAGGCCTAAAAAGACTTACTCTCTATATCAGTCAGTGTGGAAGATGTAAGTAAGTAATTAACACTTAGGCTTAGTACAAGCTGGTACCATGCTGAACACTTTTCACTCATTATCTCCGTTAATGCTCATAGCCCTGTGAGATAAATTTTATTATCAGCACCATTTTACAGATAAAGAAACTGTAAGACAGCTAAGTAACTTGTTCAAGGTCACATGGTAATTATGAGAGCCAAAATTCTAATCCAAGTTTAATCTGACTACAAAGAAGTAGTCTGATGCCAAAACCCTCTATTACACATAGCCTGTTTCAGAAATCTGATGAAATTATTGGGCACACATTTTCTCTGAAAACAGAAAAAGGCAGGCATAATGGAATATTTGAAAGTATTGATGACTATACTTTTGGCCTTCTTAATATCTGGATGGATAAGCCTCAAACACACTGAAAGAATGGACACCTATTAAAAATTGGTCAAAAGGAAAAATATATATATATAAGAAAATGTACACACTGGTAATAGTGAGTGGGCAAAGAAAAGAGAAATCAAAGAGACCCATCAAGATGCAGGTTGATAAGACACATAAGCAGGTTCCCATGTAAGTGGCTCTTATTTCAGGAAAAAAAAAAAATGTTTTCAAAGTGACTTGGAAAATTGCATTGTCAGGGAAGGGAATAGTATGTGTGGGCCTATCAACCCTGAACAGTTGATCATTATTCATTAGTTTTTCCACAGGGGAAATAAGAGAAGCATTAATTTGCCACCCTTGAGACTTTGTTAGTGATGGTATGAAAAGGATTCGTCCAGCCTGCTTTTTTTTTAATTTTTAATTTTTTTTTAAAGATTTTATTTATTTGACAGAGAGAGACACAGCGAGAGAGGGAACACAAGCAGGGGGAGTGGGAGAGGGAGAAGCAGGCTTCCCGCTGAGCAGGGAGCCCCAGGCAGGGCTCAATCCCAGGACCCTGGGATCATGACCTGAGCCGAAGGCAGACGCTTAACGACTGAGCCACCCAGGCGCCCCAGCCTGCTTTTTTTTTTTTAAGATTTTATTTATTTATTTGAGTGAAAGAGAGCACAAGTGGGGGTAGGGGGTGGCGCAAAGAGGGGCAGAGGGAGACTCTCCACATTGAGCAGGGAGCCCGACATGGGGCTTCATCCCAGGACCCTGAGATCATGAACTGAAATGAAGGCAGATGCTTAACCGACTGGGCCCCCCCAGGTGCCCCCAGCCTGCTTTAAGATAAGGGCAGTCTATGAGGAAGCCGAGGAGTGCTGCTAGAAGTATGGCCCAAACACAGACAGCCATTTTTTCTAGCAACCACTAGAAAGATCAGCTTGATTACCAGTAAGTTCCAGTCATATAATGAAGACTTCTGTATATATTCTAATATAGTCATGACAAGCCTGACAAATCAATATGAGTTTCAATAATTCCAGTGATTTAACATTTCTATAAATTGTTAAGAAATGAATACCAAGTGTCAATGTAGTAGAGTGAGAAATGAAGTGGACCGGCCTCCACGAGAGGAATTTCTCCCACTTACTATGAGAACTGAGTCAAAGTCTTCAGCTCTCTGGACCTCATTTTCATCAATAAAGTCAGGATCATTCACAATGCTCTTGTCAAACAACTACGAAGTAGTTGCATTCTATAGTTCTATAGTTAGCATTGTTAGGATATTAAAGAAGCATGAGACAGAGCCCACACTTCTCCCAGAATTCGGGATAATCGATGTTCTTACTCCAGGAAGTAAAAACATTGACTACTGAGAAAATTAGCACTTCATTATTTTCAATGGAAATGTCAGACCTCATCAGCTATGCCCAGCACAGTGAAGAAATCTTTATATATTCCTCTCACCTTTGTGAAGAAGGTAAGGACTCAGTCTGGTGGTTACACTGCCTCAAGAAAACACATGACAACATTCGAGGAATTCAGGATTACAGTTTCATGGACTAACCTAAGTATCATTCTCATCTTTCCGTTTTTAATGGTTTCTAAGAACAGCATCCAGAATGAGACTACTTGCGTGCATATTCCAGCTCCGCCACTTACTAACTGTTAACCTTGGGCAAGGATGCCTTGATTTTCTCATCTTTAAAATGAAAATCATAAACACATTGTTGTGCAAATTAAATAATACATGAAAAACAATTAAGAAGCAAGGCTGATAGATGTGTTAGCTATTATTATTAAAATTAACCTCTCTGCGCAGATCACCTCACATGCAGGGTCCAGCAGGTGCCAAAAATAATTGCAGGCAGTCATGGATTTGTCTTTGCAGCAGCTGTCTCAACATGGGTTAAATATCCAAGTTACAATTTATCATTGATGCTAAGCCATTAAAATATATTTCTGACATGAGACAAAACAGAGAACAGAAGGCATTGCTATACACGACTAGGTGTTTTACCATATAATTATTACAAATATATTTGTATGTTTGTGTGTGTGTGTCTTTAGGCAAGGACAAATGGCATACATACTAAGCCAAATATCAGTGTTTTCCTCTTCACAAAACAAAGCAATCCTCTCCTTCAACACTTAGGATAATAACTTCTAAAAGCAATGATAAAAATCATATCAAAAACACTTGATTAAAGCAATAACAGTAATCTAAAATATATATTCTTAAGAGCAGAGGAAGAAAGTAGTGCTAGTCCAGGGAGACAAAGAAACAAGGTTATTATATGGCCTTTTTTTTTTTTTTTAAGTTTTTATTTGAAGCACTGAATTCCACTTAACCTTAGTTTTATCTTCTCATTGAACTTGTCCAGAGAGCAGAAAGGAGTTCTGTTATTATATTTTATGGCTCCTAAACTCTGACATATTACTTCCTTTTAATACATTACCATTCAGAAACTTAACTCTTTACTTCTTCTATAGGAGAAACCTGTCTTCTAATTAATGTCCTGAAGATTTGTACACTTGCTATCTATTAATTTCAAAGAACTATCTCCAATACATAATTAGTTGAATACATAAAGGATATTAATTTTATCCCCATTATAAATCACTTCACATTTCATTCCTTTCTCCTCTAAGTCATGCATAAGAGTTTTATTTCTGTGTATAACTCCCATGCTAACCTGGCAACTATGAGTCATGACAAAATGTCACAATATTTCCAGTAAGATCCTCCACCAAAGGGATTGCAGATAAAATCAAGATTTGTCATCTTCCATGTCAGACACCTGGTGCTTTTCAATCTCCATTAGCATATGAATATCTCTGTAAAAACAGCTTTAACTTTTTACAGGTTTAAGTTAGGTTAGTTCACTGGCTTCAGACTCAACCACAGAAGTTTTTCTTGAGGCACCTTGTAACACTTTTTCGAACTTGTATCCTGTAGAACCTATCTTGGGAAGTAATAATGACAAACACAGAGGAGCATTTCACACACCCAGCAAAGCTCACCTATAAAGAACAAAGCATAGATCTGGAAGTACAAGCAGCCCTCTGAAGTAAACTGCAAGAAAAATAGCTAGCACAAAGCAAATGCACTCGGGTCTATATACGAGCTTCCCTCAGTTCTTCACCCGCACAACTGTTTTTAAATTAAGGCTACAACTCTGGAGTGGAGGCCTGCTGGTGGTGATGAGGTAGGTCTCCCTGTGGTGTACAGAGAGGAGAGCAAACAGCAGCGTGCTGACAATCACCGTGAGATTATCTGTAGACAGGAATTATAGTCCTCCACACGCCAGTAGGCTTTAGGAGTATATCACTGTACTAAAGGGCAAAAGAACTTGTATTAATGATGATAACACTGATTTTTTCAGAGGAAGTTACATTCACTATATCACCCTCAAGTAGATGAAATAATGTGAAATACCCTTCAGAAAGATTTCTATGAAAAAATCAAAATTTAAAAGTCTTTGGTATTAAGAAAATGCATCTTTATGGGACACCTTAATCACAAGTGACAGGGGAAAGTTCCTAAAAATTGTTAGGGTGATTGTCTTACCCTGAGAAAATGACCTGTGGGAATCATACTAAATATGTTTAGGTTTGGATCCTGAATATAATGACTTAGAGAAAACTTTGTCTCTGTCCAAGATGCTAACCATAAACATGCTTTAGCTTCTCAAGTTATTAAACTAATCTACACTGAACAAGATGGTTTATCTAGTAAGAAGTAGCTTGCCCCTCCCCTCACTTCCAGTAAGCTACTCTATACGCTTGCCAGATTCAACATACAAAAGTACATGATGCCCATTCAAACTTGAGTTTCTCTGAAATTCTCTGCAAGCTAAATTTACGTGTCATGTGTTTTTTATCTGCTAACTCTACTCTAGATATAAAATACACTCTGGATAAAAATATTTTAAAAAATTATAGGGAAGTGAGTCTTAAAGTACATAGGGCAACGTGGGGAAAATGGACAATTAAGTAGTCAAATATTTTAACACAGGAATAGGGAAAATTGATTCTAAAATTCCTAAACCCTGGTCACTGGTTAAGGCTCAGGAAAAAACAAAAAGAAAAGAAAAAGGAAAAAGAACATGAATCTTTGCCAAAGACCTAGCAATGGTCAAGCTGTTGTTCTAGAGCAATTACGACCACAACTTCAATTTCCATTCACAACTAACTTGGAAGAGGATGTTCAGTTAGGAAAATCGCTAGGGGCACAGATGGGGATAAGGTGCTGCTTCCCTCATTGCAATAAACATGCTTCTGCTTTGGGAACCTGGGTGTGTGACTGCTCAGTTTATCCATGCTAGTGTGTGGTGCAGTGGAAACAGCTGATGTTCCTGTGAGTCTGGATGTAGGCTAGGATTTAGACTGAGTCAAATACCCTAGAAAAACCAAAGCCACAGCATCTGGAGTCCAGGTGAAAACAAATGACCACAATGTATCCCTGTGACACCCTGGACACCAAAACTCACGCCTAAGACCAGGCACTTGAGTAGACTAGTGTTCCTGGGCAAATTACTTTATATCTTATGCCTCAGCGTACTCATCTGTGAAATGGGTATAATAATGGCACTTACCTCATAAAGTTGTCATGAAGATAAAACAGCAACTGTCCATAATAGGCCTATAATAAATGCCATTCATTTTCACAATAAGATTGTCTCATTGTCTTATTCTCTGTTCATCTTGGAGCTTTCCCAGAAAAGGAGGCAGATTGTCCAAAGCAACTTTCTTAGAGTAACAAAGTCATTTGCCATACTGGCCTCACTGAAACATTTTCTATTCTCATGGCCTGAGGTATTTAATAGCTTCAGAAGAATATTCACAATGGTTTAGGTTTTTGAACATTTTAAAAACCTTAGAGATGATGGGGTGCCTGGGTGGCTCAGTCGGTTAATCGTCTGCCTTTGGCTCAGGTTATGATCCCGGGGTCCTGGGATCAAGCCCTGCGTCGGGCTCCTTGCTCAGCGGGGAGTCTGCTTCTCCCTCTTCCTCTGCCTGTCGCTCCCCCCTGCTTGTGCTCTCTCTCTCTCTGTTAAATAAATAAATAAAATCTTAAAAAAAAAAACCTTAGAGATGTATATAATTCAGTGTCCTGACTAAATAGAGACTGGGTCTCTCCTTCCAATGGTGTTGGTTTAAAAGCTGGCCCCTGTACTCACAAAGGGCAGAGAGAGACTGAAGAAAGAGGCCAGCCACTCCAGATTGGTAGGTGTAGTCTGAATAAGCAAGGAAGCAGACATACCAGTCTGTCTTGGGCAGCGGCAAGACAAGTAGACCTCTGCACCTGCCCACCAAAGCCTTAGGTTTATATAGAGGCTTTAACTGGGTTCAGTCAAATGGCCTGTTCAGATGATACCGTACAGATGGTCTCAACAACACATTACTCTCTCAAAACTGTGTCCTTGAAATGGCTCCCACCGGACAGATAATTGGCAGACTGCGCATTCCAAGAACGGGGCGGGGAGGGATGAAGTGCCTCCAATTGCCTGGGTTTAGCTCTGGGATCAACCAGCAGTCACATCCTCTTGATGACCTCCTCCAACAAGTCAGAGCAGCCCCACAGCCCAGAAGGACTTGCTGCCTTAGTTGCTAAGCTAGACTCACGAGTAGAATTGCTTGATTAAATGTTTCTGATTTGGATGGTCCTGAACTCTCAGGTCTCTCTGCAAGCCATGTGTACGAATCAGAGGTGGCTGACTTTGGGTTGTCTGTGGACACCACCTCCCTGAGAGGAATGCCTCCGCTCCCTGCCCTCCCACCTCACCCTTCCTCCTGGACCGAGGGGGCTGAGTTAACTTGGCCTGGGTGAGTGTCAGAAAGAGGGCAGCGGCCTATTTATGCTGTTGCTTAATGCAGGGTATTTAAGAACGACCCTTGCAAAGTACCCATTCCCGCTTAATATTTAGTGAACACCCATTTGGGCTAAAGAAATAGTATGCACAGTGTGTACGGTAGCCCTCCTTTACCTGTGGCTTTACTTCCCGTGGTTTCAGTTCTCTGCCATCACTCATGGTCCAGAAGTTTATGATCCTCCTTTTGACAGAGCGACAGAAGGTCAGTAGTAGCCAAAAGCTACGTCACGCTACCTGCATCATTCATCCTACTTCATCTCATCATGGGGGCATTTTATTATCTCACCTCGTCACAAGATAAAGGTGAAGACAGCACGGTAAGATATTTAGAGAGAGAGAGAGAGCACACTCATATAGCTTTTATTACAGCATATTGTTATAACTGTTCTATTTTATTACCAGTTATTGTTGTTCATCTTGTACTGTGCCTAATTATAAATTAAACTCTATCATAGGTATATATGTGTAGTTAAAAGGAGAGCATATGTGGGGTTCAGCACTACCCACAGTTTCAGGCATCCACGGGGGGTCTTGGAACATATCCTCTGCAGGTAAGGGGGGACTACTGTATTATAACCTTTATTCATTTCCTATTCCTGAAAGGCCTTTCATTAAACACTGCCTGACAGTTTTTGAAAACTAATTAGGAATAGCAAATGAGTTAATGGAGATCCCACTATCCTTTGTTTTTCCTTTCTATATTCTCATTACTCCGTAGTCATAGTTCCAAAATTGAGACTTTAGCATTGGAGCACCTCTTTGAGGCAGAAGGTCAAGCCCTCACCCATGCTATTTCCAGCACTCCATTATTCATTTGGATTGGCAGTTCTCTTAATTAACACCTTGTCTTATTTACTGCAAAGGTTCAGAGTTGGAAGCTAATGCCAAGAACACATTGTCTTCAATGTAAATTTGCCACGTTCAAATAGAAATGATTTTATCTAAGACATCAGCCCAATAATGTCTCAAAAATGCACTGGAAAGTTATATTTTCCAATTATTAATTACTGATCATCCATATTGTACTAGGCAGAACGAGTTTATCATTTTTCATTGCTAGGAACTGACATACACATTCTTTGTTGTTAAAATGAGAGGCTACAAAGGTAAGGTGGATATTAATGTTGTATAGAATTAAGAGCTACCTAAATATTAAATATTTGTGAAAGTAGAAAGAGACTCACATTTAACATATTCTTCCAGTATAAAAGATAACAATTGAGTAATTGTAGTATTTATACATAATGCTTTCCTTGAGCCACTAATATGATAAAATCTGAATAGCACATTATTTGAAAGAGGTACAAAGAGCAGCCAAAGGAGGAAACAACTGGAGAAGCATTTTCTTTAGTGTTGGTTTCTGCTCAAGGGATATTCACACCTTAACACAGACTCTTTAACTCTACAGTATTCAGAACGTGCCGTATGTCTCACAGGCATTAAGATATTAACGGCTGTCTGATCTGTCTGATCCTCCTAATAAGCTTGACTGATTAGTAGAGGTCAGAGCAGCATCAGGAGTCTGGCAAGGTTACTTGCAGACTGACATTTTATTGTTTTGTTTATCACTTACTAATTACAGCTAACTATCATGTCAGAGTGATCTATTTCAACAAAGTAGAACTACCATTAGTGTACTCTGCCTCTACACCTGATTTTTGTCTTCTTTTGTATTATTTCTTATTTACCCATATCTAACAAAACAGATTTTCAGATCCAGTGACAAGAGTGTAGCATTTGGGGACATTTTAAAATCGCACAGTGAAAATATCTCTGGTTTGCAAGAAATATAATGGTAACCTTGAGTCAACTACAGAATTATAGAATCATATTGTACACCTGACACTACTGTAACAGTATGTTAATTATACTGCACTTAAAAAAAAAAAATACAAATGGCTTTGTAGACATTTAGAGTTCTACATTTAAAGGATTAATAAAATTAAATTTGAGGAAAAAATTGATGAAAGTTTTTTAGAATGACCTTTGCTTGGTTCCATTCACTAGCATAGAAATTTTCTTGTAAGGAATTCAAAGCACACTGTGTTTACAAACCTTGAAATAGATGAGAATGTCATCTCATCCTTACTCAGAAGCAAGGAAAAGTCTTTTATGATTAAGTCATTTTACTGATTCGTGATTTTACTGAATCGAAAATTGATTTCTACTTGACATAGTTGTCAAGAATCCTCCTTAACTGGAAGAAAGGGACCAAATCAACTTTGTTTTACTTCACTGATAAGAAAACTAAAAATACATAGAACAACGTAATGATTGAAAAATTACCCTGAATTTTAAGTTAGTTCTCGTAATTACTGGTAATTTTTATATGATGACAGATATTTCTGATTCCTTGTACGAGAATGAATATACAGACAGACAATAGCCAGACCCCATATTAAACAGAACTCTGACCCACAACCTGCAGTACACCACAATCTCTGCAGCAATCAGCCCAAAAAGTCAGGACTTGATCAATAACTGAAGGCTTCCCTAATTTTTGTCCCTACTTCCTTCCAACTTGGGACCAATGGGAAAAAAAGCAAATATGCTCTTCCAACCAATCTCATAGGATGTCCTACTTCTGGGTAGCTGGCCTCCAGCTTCCCCATGCCAATAGTCTCCAATCGGGGTATGCTTGAATCTTTCCCTTTTTCCCCATTATACGGATTTCCCACTCCTCTGCCTGCCTTTGAGTTTCTGCCAAAACACAAATGATGGTAGCTGACTCTCTTGCTATATAGCACACTCTGAATAAAGAGCTCTTACCTATTCTCATTTGAATAGTAGGCTACATTTTCATAAGCCATATTATTAAAATTTGTGACTCTTTTTATCAGTATATTTTAATATGATTCTTTGGATAGCCTCCATAAGTCAACAGAATCTTCCCAAAAAACAGAATCCATTTTTGTCCATAATTTGTCAAATACAAAAGTGATTTTTCACCCAAAAGTAGTTAAAACAATTATTTTTAAAAAATACTCCTAGTTTACTGAGCATGATACAGCCAGAGTTTTATTACTTACATCTAAAATGAAGAATAGGATTAAAAATAATCTCTCCAGAGTTTTTCAAAGATAGAATCAAAAGTGGAAAAACACATCCTGAATAATAAGGTTTTCATGAATTTCATAGCTTTCTTAGCCATGATGAAGGAAGAGAGATGGATGCTAAGTCTAGAATCAAGCCATATAGAAATGCATAAATTAAAAATAGTTCAGGCGAAATCTTTAATGAGAGATCGATCTAACTTATATGCACAACAGCTTTGTTTAGTAATTACTATTATGTTAAGCAATTACTATAGAAAAGCCATAATTACATGACACATCTACACCCATACTGCACCTAAAATTAAAGGACATAAAAATAACATTAAGGAAAAAGAAACTTACCAGGGCCACAAAGGTCAAAGTTGAAGGTATCTATCATCCTCAGAAGCTCTATATTTTTATTTGGTTCTGTATTTAAAGTACCCACAAAGTATGTCAACACAGAATAGAACTCAGGAATATATCTAGCTCTTGTCTAATCCATTCCTGCTGTGAATGTCTCTTAGATCTCCTGGGAACACCAGTGCTCTCTCAAAAACATATTACAAACTAGGCTTCACTGGCATCAAGAATACCATATGTTCCCCTGTTGATTTCCAATTTAATTGTTACAAAATTATCTTTTAACATATTTCAGTTTAATATATGTGAAGTATTTGATTTGTAGAAAATCAACTGCTTTAAAATATATTCAATACTATAATCAATAATTACTCTAAGTGCTATCAACAAATTTCAAGTTGGTAAACCTCAGAAAGACCCAAAAATGCACAGCCAATCTCATCTGCTCAGGGGAAACATTTGTATGAAGCATCAATATTAATTTCCTGAAAATTCATAGCACAATTATAGTATGGACCATTTAGTCCACCATTATAACGGGACTCATAGTGAAGGTCATTTTGGAGCTTTCAGAAGGTTAAGGGAAGAACAAATCTCTGTTAATTTAATTCCATCCCATTTTTTAATGTGCTGCCATCCTCACATCCCTTTCCAGCATGTCCTTTCTACCTCCTAAAAGGTTTTACTCAAAGAAGATGAAAACTATGAGTCAGTAGAGTGTTTTAGTTACAAGTCCCAGACATATGTTTGACTTTTTGTTTCCTAATCTTACTTAAAATATGCAAAATAAAATGTTTCACATAAAATTCATTTAGCTTTTCTTAGTTAAATTCTGGTAAATCCAATGGTAAGTGTGGCTAAAAGCAAACAAAAACATCTTGCATCACAATGAATTGGAAGCCTAGGTGTTAAGGGAGAATTTGCATTATCTGCTTTGCACCCTTTCACTAAATGCTTCTGGAAATGGTTTTCCACTAAAATAAGGGAGTTGGCCACAGAAAAGAAAAGACATGGGATACAGGTAACAGGAGATTCAACAAAAGAGGCAAAGGAAATCCTCAGAACGATGATAAAGGAGACACCAGGATGACATCTATCACATGGGTGTAGAGAGTATGCTAGGAGCCTCATTAAGAAACTTCTCTGGAGAAAAGAGAAAACTGATGGACTATCTGAGGCAACTAAACATCCCAAGGTATGAGTTCGACCAGAGATCAGCAAACTGCAGCCTGTAGGTCAAATTTACAATAGCAGAGTTGAGTAGTTGTGACAGAGACCACAAGGTCTAAAGGACTAAAAGCCTAAAAGATGTATAGTCTTTATGGAAAAAGTTTGCCAAAAGGGTTGGAGGTTAAATTAGCAGTAAGTGCTTAAGAAACAAAGAAAAGGAAGATAAGGAATGATAATTGACTCCAGTGAAAACTATTGCTGTGTAGAAAAGGAAGAAATAGCAGCTGTGGATTGCATTTTATAGTTATAATAACATAAATGTTGAATATTCAGCTAAGCACAATTACAATGTTTGGGGAGGATGGTGAGGGCTCAGGGAGAAAACAGCTCAATCTTTGCCATACGTAAGGGAAATGCAACAGATATTAGCTAAAACTAAAAAATCAAGAGTAACAATTAAAAGCATGTTGCTTAGACACAAGACACTCCAAGAGAGTTAGCTGAAGGAAATAAAAGTGGTTTCATCTGGGCAAGAGGAAAATAAAAGGAGTCAACACTGCTGTTTTGGTAACAAACCTTACACAACTCTTTGACTCTTAATTATGTGCATATATGATTTTCAAAAAATAAAATTAAAACAAAAAACAAAATAATTTGGGCCTGGCATAATATAAAAGCCACTCATAAAACAAAAGTAATTTCAGAAAGTGTTCAGCCTGGACAATGTGCTGCCCCATGTGCATTCAATTCTCCCATTAATCCTCAGTAAGAACAATTATCCCAAATGGCAATTCACATGATCTTTGCATCCTAATGAAAAACGTTTGTTATTATATAGTAATGGTAAGTTTCACTGATTCCTTGGGACTTTCAATATGAGAAATATTCTGAGAATTATTTTTCCAAGAAGTCTCAGATATGCTGAAAGTTATTTATTTGTAATGACACTATAAGTTCATGTTTCTGTTTAACTTCTCTGTCCATAAAAGGAAAAAAAAAAAGAGAGAGAGAAAAGACATATCCTAAAATTATTGAAATTAAAGACAAATAAGAATTCTTTGATGCTAGATAACAAGAAATTTTAAAATACTATATAAAAACAATATATACATTATAGACCAAGAAAGTACATGCTGGAGCTATTTTCATTCTTTCCTGACATTTAACAGATTCATACAATTTACAAGAATTCTACACAACTAGACTAAATGCCAAGCTATAACCAAAGCTTTCTTGTTCCCTAAAAAAATACTTTGCAATTTAGAATACTTTTTCCAATAATCGCTCCAGCTATTTATCTTATACTTAATGCTTTTTATTTTTACTTTGGTAAGTAAATAGTATGTATGCTATTAAGGCTGCCTTCAAAGAAAAGGACAGACATTCCTATGTATGACCATGGATATTGAACAAAATTGAGCTTCTCTTTTGTTTGTGCATGTATAATTCAAAATGCCACTGCATTTCATGTTCCCTAATTCTTCTAGCAATAATCTGTCCTTTTCATATTACATCTAAGACTTGATTCATCAACTATGAGATCATTACTATTTGGGTGCTGGCATTCTAGAATGTAAGAGTGATAGAATACAATGAGTCTTGTGTTTAGAAACTTTTACAAGCACCAAGGAATGCATATAATATGAAAGAAGAGATGAGTTCATGCATAAAATGTATTAGTGTGAACTGAGGTATTGAAAATTGGTATGCCTTGATGTCAAATAAAGATCTTTATCTCCCTTGACTCTTTGAGTGTAAGGACTGCAAGACTGAATGATGTGATTACAGTCATCTGAAGTTTAATTTTTCTAGCTTTTAATATCTTTTGTCCAAAGTGACTACTGTAATCAAAAGAAAACACAGAAGAATCAGTGCTTTTTAAAGATATATTTAGTATTGTTTTCAGTGGATTTTTAAACTGTGCCTACATAATATCAGAATATCAGGACGAAAATTGAATTCAGTCAACCAGAAATTTCTTACTACATTATGCCAAAAATACAAATGGAGGATAACAAAATATAAATCCTACAGCTTCACAGAAAACTTTTATGTTTTATTTCTTGTTGTCCCTACAGTTTCTGCTTCACTAGGTTCCCAGTTAATACCACTCCACTGAATCTTTTTACTTTGTACCCTCTCTTTCTTTGGGAATTCAAAGTTTCTGCGTGAGAGACTACATTCCCATTTATTTATCCTTGAGAAGTTTGACAAAATTCTTACTCTGCCTTTGTTTCTTCTTTTCACTCTATCATTCTATTTCCCAAGATTGGTTTCACTGCTGAAGTATCTCCTCACATCTTCCCTGCCATCTGCCCAATCAAAGGCCACACCATTTTCCTCCTCTAACTGTTGATAAGAAAAGGAAAACCACCTAAAATAATGTAATAATTAAAACCAGCCAACACCTTTCTTTCAAACACAAAGGTTTCATGACTTGAAAAGTTAGTCACCTAACCTGCATCTGATTTTGGAATTCTTACAATTTCAGCTATTTCAATGGACTCATCTAATGTTGAGCTTTAGTCTCAAGATCTCCTTTTCTTAGAAGGTTGTCTCTGTTCTCTTCCTCTTAGGTCCTTTACTTAGCTTTTAATCCATTGCCTTCTTTTGTTTGCTTGTTTGTCTAATCAATCAATCTCCAACTTCTGTGTGGTCCTTGGTTCCTGATTGCTCACCAAAATCCTTTGTTCATTAAATTGAATTATTTATTCAACAAATTTTGATTGATTTCCCTCTTTGAGTGCAGGGAGAATTTTTTTTTTTCTTAAATCACACAAAGATAGCTCCAAAGATCTCACAGTACAGTAACAATAAAGCTTACACGCATAAGACTGAAGTATAAAAAAGGTTATATGAACAAACAATAAGAGAAGTGCAGACAATATAAGTTCTGAGATAAAAGGGATTACTGGGATGAGAGGAAGCTTGGGACACAGAAGGAGAACATTTTCCAGGAAAAGTGAGGGATAGGATTTGAAAACCCAAGATATGTGCAAGTTGGGGATGGATGGGTGCACAGAGGAAAGGGGCTAAGAGAGGGACATTCCAGGCACAGGAAACAACATGAGTCTTATCAGGCATAGAAATCTGATATGAAATATTTATGCTTGATTAGAGCTCAGTTTACAGGAAAGGAAGAGCAGTAAAAACAAGAGTAGCCACTCCCATTTCATTCCAGTTCTCTTGGTTTAAGAGAGTTCTTAAAATATTTAACCACGTAAGAATCACAGACTTCTGTTGTGTGAAATAAAAACTAGTAAGAACTAGTATTTGGCTAGCACTTTAGGATGTGTTTGTAATCCACATGCTAGTAATCAGAAAGTGATTTACTAGGAATGCCCACCCCTACAGTTTCCTGGAGATGTTCAATGATGCTACCCAAGCAAGAGCCAGGGCTCTTCAAATGAGGGATCCATTTTCAAATTTTCAGTTGACTCCAAATAGGAAGAGATTCTTCATGCTTAAAGGCCTTCCTAGCCTCTTCTATCAATTCACTTAATTAAAACATTTCCATGAAGTAGTGATGTTGGTAAAATAAGACAAGTATTAAGTGAAGGGGTCATATGTGGAGACAATTGTTCTAGGAAAAAAACACAGAATGTATAAAGGCTTAGTCATGGGTGCAAGAATGGCACTTTCAAAGAACTATAAGTCTATAGCTGACAGAGAGGAAGCAAGGGGTAATGCGTGCCAAGATAAAACAGGAGATCTCAACAGGGCCTTGACCAGGTTAAGGCCTTTGATCAATACCTGAAGATTCATTAGAAGCCAGAGAAGAGTTTCAAGCAGGAGGATGACATAAGCAGAGGTGGGTTTTGGTTTGGTTTGGTTTTTCTGAAGATTTTATCTATTTATTTGAGAGAGAGAGCACGAGCAGGGGGAGTGGCAGTCAGAAGGAGAGGGAGAAGCAGACTCCGCACTGAGCAAAGAGCCCAATGCAGAGCTCAATCCCAGGACCCCGAGATAAAGACCTGAGCTGAAGGCAGAGGCTTAACTGACTGAGCCACCCAGGTGCCCCTAGAGGTGGGGTTTTTGAAGACCACTCTGGCTGCACTGGAGTGCAGAGTAGATCAGATCAGCTGGGAGCCTGTAACAGTATTTAGCAGAGACGATGATACTTAGACTCAGAAGTTGATACAGTAAGGGTAATGAAGGAGAGGATTTATCCAGAATAACTAATAAATAATCCATGTTTCTAGGTTTTAGAATTGGGTAGGTGGTAGAGTCATTCACAGAGTCATGGAATAATAAAAGAACATCAGGTTTGGAGAGGAAGATAAGTTTATTCTTGGATATGACAAGGTTGAAGTTTCCTTAGGACATCACAATGAGAGACAATAGGGAGAGTAACTGAGCCATGGGCATGAACGGAACACTTAGGGAGAGAGTATGAAATGGTATGAGCAGGGAGCACAGGACAAAGCCTTAAGGACTCTCACATTTCACATTGGGTTAGGAGGCTAACAGGAAAGTATGACATCACAGAATCAATCGAAAAGAATGCTTTGGTCACTGGTAGAAAATCTCCCCTGAAGGCATAGTGGTTGACATAGTGTACCATCCAGATCTCCCTTTCAGGAAGGAGGTATTTCTTTGTGAACAGCCCACATACAATGATTGGTTAATGCCAGGGAACAAAGGACTGACACACTTGCCTCAATTAAGAACAACTTAGAAGGGTCAACCTAGCTCCAGAGTTTCCACTGAATCTGGTACAATACCATTACCTTTCAACCTCTTCTTTCCATTTCTTTGTCCCTCACCCCCTTACAGGTTTTGCTGGTCTTGAGAACACACCCCAATAAACTTTTTCCACTCAAAACCTTATCTCAGAGTCTGTTTCCAATCCAACCTAAAGCACTTAGTGCTAAGAGTAGTCCTAGAAATTTGATTCTAAAATAAGAACTGTCAATGAAGATCCCCTCACTGGTGGTTGGTGGAACACTAGACAATTCATAGCATGCTACAGCTTTGCAACTATTAAAATGGCTAGCTATGGTGAACTGGGATGGAAGAGAATGCACTGTTGAGTGCAATAGTTCAGGTGTTTGAGAAAATAAAGTAATCATTATAAGGACTATAGATTTGGATAGCTATTCCTGGGGGCTATCAATACACCGAACAATACACTGAACAATGAAAGGCTGAGGAAGAAAGGCTTAAATCACTAACTTAAGGCAAAATGTGAATGCTTTAGGTAGCATATAAAGAGACTTCCCATCCTTTGCAGCTAGAGAGCTGAATAAACTGATGATCAGACCCAGGACTTAATTATGTGCAGAAACTACAGAGAAAGTTGAATTCTCTAACCCCTCAAGAATGTTATACTAAGGTCAGGGCCATTTTTGAGACTTGAAATGAGGACATTTGGGTACATACACTAGAAAAATCTGGAATCCCCAAAGTCCTTGAACTCTCTGGACCTGCAGAATTGGATCAGTTGTCTCTGTTTAAGGTTATAAATAATGCTTCCTTTCTTGAAGATGATGCAACATTTCTGCCTTGAAAGATGTATCAGTCAGAGTTCCTAGGCAAGTCCAAAATCCATAGGGCAGGCCATCAGGAAGGAAAAGCTGGAACTATCGGACAGTTGCTGAAGCTTCAATATGCAGGTGGAATTTCTTTTTCTGAGAAGTCTCAGTTGGCTCTCAGGGACTTTCAACTTACAGAAATGGGTCCACACATGTAGAATCTTCCTTACTTAAAGTAAACCAATTATAGACTTTAATCACAATTATAAAGTACCTCCAACAGTAAGACTTGATTAGAGTTTTCTTGTATAACTGGAAACTACAGCCTAGCCAAGGTGACACATAAAACTGACCATGACACAAGACAGTATGTATGCCCATCAGGATTTAGCCCCACCTCTCCACCTTCAGGCCAATAACTAGGGCTAGTTCACAACATATTTTGTAATGAAAGTTCTGTAAAGGATGAAAGGAATTATATGCCAACAAAGCTCTAGGACCTAACCAACATGAAGTGGCAAGAGTCAGGGGAGCGTATATGGGATCCTGGGGGTGTTAGATCAAGGTGGAGGTGAGAGAATGGAACATAAAATTGGATAAAGGAGAGTTTATCAATATTGGAATCAGCTGTCCCTTGTGATACAGAATTTAACACACTGGCAAATACTCCAAGAGATAGTGTTAAAACAGTGAGGTAATAATCTCAGAACTGCCACAGCAGTCAGTGGTAGAAGGGAACAAGAAGCTCAGAAAAGTGGTCATGATAGAATGTTTCTATTATTTAATCCAGAAAACCCATCAGCTGACTATGATCCCAGCCCAGAGGATGGTCAGTTAACAAAGCAATAATGGGCCTGCTGGTGAGAGGGACTGGTGTTATCAAGAAGCTCAGTAATGACCGTCCTGTGGAACCCAGGGCTGAAAGTACAAGATGCTGTTATAATAACTGATGATGATAGGACCCCAGAATAGGAGCTAATTGTCAGAGCTTGACCATCAAAACCAGGCACAATTATTGGAATAAATGAAAAGGCAGAGAATCATCCAGGGGGTCTTGACCAGCAGAGAGTTATGGAGATATTTAATGGAATGTGATGTTATAGGGGAAAGAGAAATGGAAACCCAGCAAAAAAATGTTGCTTAAAATTATATTACCCTAAGAAATCAAATGTGCGAATTGGGGGAGTTGAGGGCAGATGGCCCAACAAGGTCCTAATTCCTTACCAGTTTTCAGACCTAAGCCAGATCTTAGGCTTAGAGCCTACTGACTGAAAAAGCGGTTGGGTTCTCATAAGAAAGAAGCCTTTAACACCACAGCAAGCATATAAAATAAGGACTCTTTCTAGTTCTTTCTCAAAGGATCTAAGTCCATTTATTTAGATACCCACATACCAGAGAAGCTAACAGCCAGATCTTTCAAGAATTTTGCTAAGAGTCTAAATTGATACTGATATCTAGGGACCTGAAGTATTATCTTGACCTCAAATTAGAATGAGTGTACACGGGAGCTATCAATAAATGAAGTCCAGGCCTAGGTAGGGATTAGAGTAAGTCCACTCTGTCCATGATCATTTCCCCAGTATTTAAATGTATAATCAAAATGGACATACTTGGTAATTGGCAAAAACCTCATGCTGACTTCTTGACATGTGGGATAAGAGCTCTAAGAGTCGCAAAGAACATGTGGAAACCCCTGAAACTGATATCTTCTCCCAGGACAAGATCATTAATCAAAAATAATGTCACAGTGGGTAATGACAGAGATAATACCACCCCTTAAGAATTAAAAGATGAGGGACGCCTGGGTGGCTCAGATGGTTAAGCATCTGCCTTCGGCTCAGGTCATGATCCCAGGGTCCTGGGATCGAGCCCCACATCGGGCTCTGTGCTCAGCAGGGAGCCTGCTTCTCCCTCTCCCTCTGCCTGCCTGTCTGCCTACTTGTGATCTCTCTCTCTCTCTCTCTGTCAAATAAATAAATAAAATCTTAAAAAAAAAAAAAGAATTAAAAGATGATATTTATCATCTACCCCAGTTATTTTGGGAACTATCTTTCAACTCTAAACCTACCCGTTTCTATGTCTTGTGATGTTGGGGTTGGTCCTTTGCAAACCACATTTGGAGTTTGCCATCTGACTCTATTCCACCTACTGGGGGATCTAGAAGAGTGTTCAAGGCTGTTTGCTTCCTGTGAGCTTTCTCTATCACATGTTAATACCCACAAGGGAGTCATGGAAGTAACACCAAATAACCAGGTAGACAGAATATCTCAGCCAATTAATGTTACCCAGCCTCTATCAGTGACCACTCCAGTGCTGGCTTGATGGCTCACGAATGGAGTAGCCATGGTAGTAGGGGTAGAGACTGTCTGTGGGTCCAACAGTATGGATTTTGCCTCACCAAGGACAATCTAGCTTATCCTACTACTGAATGTTTAACCCGACCACAACAGAAATCAACACTGAGCCACATATAGCACCATCCCCTAATGTGAGGGCAAGGTATTTTGCTCTCCATCTACTCTGAAAGGAACATAAATTTCCTTGACCAGATCTGAGCAGCATAAAGGATATAGGTCTATAAAGACTCCCCTTTCTAGAGGTATTCATACCTCCCAGATAACTGATGGGTTTGTTAGCTATTGTGGCCTTAAAGCTGTAATACTCTTTAGGAAGTGCCAAAAGGCACCTCCTTATCCAAGATTTCTCCCATTCCCCTTTAAAGACTGGTTCAATCGATAGATGAATGGATAAAGAAGATGTGGTATATATGTATACAATGGAATATTATGCAGCCATCAAAAGGAATGAAATCTTGCCATTTGCAATGACGTGGATGGAACTGGAGGGTATTATGCTGAGTGAAATAAGTCAATCAGAGAAAGACGTGTATCATATGATCTCACTGATATGAGGAATTCTTAATCTCAAGGGTTGCTGGAGTGGTGGGGGGTGGGAGGAATGGGGTGGCTAGGTGATAGACATTGGGGAGGGTATGTGCTATGGTGAGCGCTGTGAATTGTGTAAGATCGATAAAACACAGACCTGTACCTCTGAAACAAATAATACATTTGTTAAAAAAAGAAGAAGATAGTAGGAGGGGAAAAATGAAGGGGGGGACATCGGAGGGGGAGACGAACCATGAGAGACTATGGACTCTGAGAAACAAACTGAGGGTTCTAGAGGGGAAGGGGGTGGGAGAATGGGTTAGCCTGGTGATGGGTATAAAAGAGAGCACGTATTGAATGGAGCACTGGGTGTTATACGCAAACAATGAATCATGGAACACTACATCAAAAACTAATGATGTAATGTATGGTGATTAATGTAACATAATAAAATAAAATTAAAAAAAATAAAGACTAGTTAGTATAGTAAGCAAAGAACCTGCCCCCTCACCTCAATTCAGAACAGCTCTGAAGGATCATCTCAGTTCCAGAGCTCTCACTAGACTGGGTAAGGCTTCTGGTGCAAATGCATCAGTTATGCAATCTTACCCTCTTCCCAATCCTGCCTCCCCCATTCCTTTATAGTCATTCCTGAAAGCACTCTCTAATAAACCCCATATATAAAACTTTCTCTAAAAGTCTGTGTCCAGAAAACCCAGCCTAAGAATGGGTGCAGATGCTAGATGGGAATGCACTGAAGAGTAGGTGGGAGAGGAATAAGTAGATTAAAATTTGCCTAAATAAATGGAAGAAATTAGAGGAACAGCTGGAGGAGACATCTCCTCAAGGTTCTCATTTGTAAAATGAGGATTAATAATAGTACTCTGCCTCAAAGATATTTTTTCTCCTTCTGTTATAGATTAGGAGGATAATATTGCTATACCCCATAAGGTATGTTTTTATTAACTATCATTTCACCAATTAGGAAACTAAGATACAGAAAACTTACTACTTTTCCAAAACTATAGATATATTAATGGGTAGAACCAGAACACACACTCTGGCAAATCTGACTATAGTATCTGTGCACAGACCATCATTCTCTACTGTTTCTTCAGAAGACAGGAGGGATTGACCCAGCGGTGTCTTACAAGAGCCTGTGTGCACATCTCTTTCCACCCATCATTCCATGGTATCATATTCGTAGCCTGAAATCAGCCTGAGTAGAAATATTTACAACACAGATATCAACAGATATTATGAAACGAAACTTTTTTTTCCAGAAAGCTGATTGTTAAACATTTATCAGAACACTGCTGGATTTGCCTCAAAAGGAGGGACACCTTCTCAACTATAATGGGAAGGAATAAAGAAAACATGTATGGTTCAGTGGTAGGAAACCAAGGTGATTTCTATTTCCCTGTGAGGAAGGTGGCAAAGTCATCTACGAAGTGGACAGGTATGGGCAAGGTATTTGTGGGGAAGATAGTTATCACTTAGTGTAATTTCTGCAATAATAATGATTCATTAGATGATAGATATTATTATCATATATATCCTTGACCATTCATAATCTGACCATAATTAGTAGACAGAATATAATTCTTATTACAAGGTATGAATTTAGTTATTCTCAGCAATCCTTTTCTTTTACAAGTCCAGAATTTAAAAATTCCTTCAATTATTGTTATTAAATACTAAATATAATGACTGATTATTAGATTTAAGGTTTTCAGGTCTAAAATGGGACAACATAAGCATAAAAACAATTCCTTTGGGATTTTATCAAGGCCTATTTTTGTCCAGGTGCCCTGCAAGTTACTCTTTGTGATATTTTATCTCAATGATTCTGGGAAATATTTGTGTGTGTGTGTCTGTGATTTTTTTCTTTTTTTGCCTTGTATCTTTTTCCTTTTAATAATGAACTGTAAGATCCTTAAAATGAAGAAGATCCTCTGCATTTTATAGTGTGGTAGAAAAGGAAATGGAAAAGAGGGTAAGAGATGAAAAGACTATGACTCCTCCCTGACAAGCATATTTGAAGGGAAGAGAAAACTCAGAGCAGATTTAAGAAGGAATTAAGATAAAATTTAATCTCTGAAATCCTTGGGACATTGGAAAAAACAAAGAGATGCCATAAGCTGATTGAGAAGTGATCTGGGGGCTCAGCAGGCAGTAGCTAGGAATGGAGCCTTCTAAGGGCTGAGATGGTATGTTACCCACATAAGCATCTGTTCCAGGTCACCAGCTTTCACATCCACTAGAGTCTGCGGCTTTCTCTTTGGACAGTAGGGCCATATATATCAGATTATTTGGGGAAGAGAGTAAAAAGAAAATGAACATTTGCAAATCTATTATGTCATCTATCATTACTTCAAAGAAGATTTCAGTGTTTAAAAGTTTTATGTTAGACACATTTGGGTGAAAAATAATTTCTACTTAAGTATGCCATCTCTACCAGTTTGAGAGAGAGCTGCAATTTTTGAGAAAGGAAAATCTCTATGTGGCTCTTAATCCTGTAGCACTATTGATGCATTCTATAACCCTGTAAGCTCTTATTTTTTCACGAAATAATGGCTTAACATTAGCTTCCTAATTTTAATTCAGAGTAGAATTTAACACTAAGGAGAAAAAATAAGCTTTGTCATCATAAGACTAAATTATCCCTAAGGTCTCCTCCAGCTACAAGTGTAGGACATATCTGAGTGCTTAGAAGTCTTCTTTCAGACAGTTCTTTTAAGGAAGAAGAGAGATCAGGCTTTAATGATTATAGTAGCTATTTTTACGGTTTGTTAAATAATTAATCTGATTCACAAATAGGACATATTCTGAAAAGTCAGCTTCTATCCCCACGGTATTAATGCTACATTTTATAACTGTTCACAATACCAAGTTTACAAACATTTGCTGGTGTAATGATGTGGTAAAAGCCAGGGCATAGATTTGATGGAAAGAAATGTCAAGTATGTAAGTGAACTCAAGAGAGGAGAGAACTGAAAGAAAATACTCCTAACAGACCAATGGTACGAATTTATATAGACAACCGATGGGTCATGTCAGGAGTATTGCTGAACATTTCATCCTGTAACACTTTCCATTCACTTTTTATGCAGCTACTTTTCAATATAATTGTCTTCACTCATTCAGTAAGGATTTACTGGGCCCCTTCTTTGTGTCAGTCACAAGTATGCTGAGCTCTGTGACCATAGCGCACAAATAGGAGAAATGGTCAGATAAACAGGTAACTACAATGCAACATAAAAGCACAGTGTTCCATTTCAGGACATTTCAGCTCCAATCACAATGGCACAAAGTCAAAACCCTCGCCTTGATGTGTCCCATAATCTCATCTGGAAATGGGAATAATGACACATACTAGCCCATGACATTTTGCTCAAATGCGTAACTTCTACATCCTCAATAATAATAGCAAAAGGTGGTATGCAACTTGATGCTTAATGTTTCCAAGAATACAACCAAAAAAGCATGGGGAAAGTATTATTAATTTGGTCTGATGCCCCAGTGCAGTCCAGAAGAGTACAACAGCCATGAGCAGAAAGAATGCTGGTCAAGGGTACATAGGCAAATGCTAGAGGACCAAAATATGAGTGGCTCCCTTCCCCCTCCCCACTCCCTCCCCTCCTTGTGTTTTCTTGCCGTTATTATGTGAACTTAACTGATCTTGTTAAGGGGTCGGTAGGATAAACTTGCATTCATTGGCCTTTGCTCGAGATTGGTTCCAGCTAATTGCCCATGTGATCTCTCTGATGAAGTCCAGTTTGCACATCCTAAGGACTGAATCACCCAGCCACTAAGATCTGGCTTCATGTCGTCGAAGATGTAACATTTTTCAGCTAACTTAAGTCAGTTGGTTCACAAAACATACTCAGAGCCTGTTAATAATCTAGAAGTTCAAAACAATGTACTTTTCTTCAACCTCATTTCCACAGCACCTTCAAACCTCTTGCTGGAAGTCCCAGCTCTCTCTCCTACCTCACTCCCGCTACCTCTTTACACTCACCTCTGCAGTTCCACCTATTCTTTTGTCTTCCCTTCTCACTGTGACATACCACGGGTATTCCTGCCTCACCATGTTTGTTTAGGAATGAAGCATGACTTAGCAAACCTTCCGGATTCTTCCATGCCAAGCTGAGGCCCACCTCATCAGGGAAGTCCACCCTGATGAGCTGTAGACCCCTTACTGTCTTCCATAGCTTATGAGCGAGGAGAACAGGCTCCATCTAGTTTATATGACCTTGGGAAGGTTGCCAACCAGCTTGTCTCCACTTCCTCACATGTAAAGTAGAGACAATTTCACTTGCTTTATGGGGTCATTGTAAGTATTAAATGAGAGAAATCAAATAGAGTGCTAGGAGCAGTGCCCGCCATGTATGAAGTGCATGATAATTGTTTTATTAGTAGAAATAACGATGACAACAGCCATAATTAATTAAGCACTTACTATCTGCCAAATGCTATGCTCTGCCTAACCTTGCAAGGCAGATATTATTATGATCAGTTAACTGGTAAGAAAAATAAAGTCCGAATGGTTAGGAAATTTACCAAAGGCCACACACTGAGTAACAGATAGAGCTAAGACTCTAAGGTAGTTCAGCCTAATTCTGAAACTAGTACCTTTTGTTTATTTTTAATTTCAACATATTCCCCTCAGTGGTTAAAGTAAAAGAGGAAGGAAATGGCATTTATAGAATACTTTACTTTATACAGGTCCTAACTTGGTCCCAATTTTTTCCAATTAATTGGGTGCTTATACATATAATCCAGATGGCAGCTGAGGTCACTCCACCCTTTGAGATATAAATAAAAATTGCCAGAACTCTCTATCCCACATCTTGCAGAAAGAACAGTATGGTCCCAAGACAGTATTTTTTCCTGCATAGTTCTGGTTTGGAGTTCCAATGCCATGTCTTGACTCCAACTTGTGGGTTTTGCTCAAACTTTCAATGCATTCTTGTCTCTCCATCCTCACCTGTAGTTTTTGCTCCATATCTACCCTCACATGGGACTCCTTGGCTTTCCTCTAAAACATGTACATAAAAAGACTGTACCTCAGATTGAAGAGGTGGAGGATGTTTAAATTACAGCAACACAAACAACTTAACAGTGAATGTTCTATTTCCTTGGTTTCAAAACACCTTTAGCCTTCCTGCTGCTGGGAATCTCACAGTCCCATTTTCTCTCCACAGCTCAAAATCCTGCCACGTGGCTTGACTCCTTTTCTTCCCTCAAAACTCTATTAATATTTCTTTTTCTCTGGAAGATTCCTTAAAATTTCTGTCCATTTATCCCTAAGAAATTTAGAGACATAGATGTATTATCTCACTGATACAAATTTTGCCATCACTTAATGCCACTACAAAAGGGGAGAAGTTGCTACAGTCCATTTAGATTTCATATGCCAATGTTTTCCTATTGAATATCACCATTAAGTAGACATCTAAGTGTACTGACAATTCATACATTCACCTGTCAAGATCATATATCCCCACTTCAATCTTAAACTCTTGGAGAAAAAGAGCCTTGTCATACTCCTTACGAGAGTCATACTCCAACAGTAAATAGAGTAAAGCTTTGCAGATTATAGATGACAACAAGGTGTAGCACTGGCTAATACATAATACCAAAATATGTTATAGAATCATAGAAAAAGAATTCTTCGTCTCCCTAGAACTCTTCATAGATCAGAAATTTCATCAAACCTGGACTTGACCACATGTGCACTATTAAGAATAGAATAAAAAAAGAAAAAAATAATGGAGATGGTGGAGAAAAGGACAAGAGCGAGGAGGAGCAGGGGAAGAAAAGGAATAACATGGAGGTGGCAGCTCAAACCTGGTAGTTTCCTATCCAACACCCACCACACTGTTCCTCCTTTTCAACAAAAATCTAAGTTTGTACAGTGAGGCATTTCATAGGAATCTGGGGATAAGGCAGTTGTTGTAATTTCATGGCCCTCGCCAATTAACTATTTAGGCAGCCATATGTGATGCCATTCTAGCCAGCAAAATGTGAGAACTACACCAGGGGTGAATCTTTGAAAGTTCCATCACATTTAAAAAAAAAAAAAAAAGACAAATGCAAAGGAGTGTTTAGTTCCTCTGCTAGATGTTGTTGTATTTATACAATATGACTGGACTGGGATAGCCATCTATTCTGTGACCAGTAGGGACCCCAACTTGAGGACATTAGAGTGAAAGATGAAAAGGAAATAGGTTCTCGAGTCCATCACTGAACAACCAAATTAATCAGCCTTTAAATTACTCTATCTCCTAACCTGATTATTTGAGACAAACATCATTATTTATGGCAGTTGTATCAAGGTTGCTATTGCTAAAGTAATGTTAACTGAGACATAGGAGTCTTAAGCAAGGCAAAGTTAACTTCATATCTGTGTTTTAATGCAGTGAAGCTGACTGAGCTATCTAGAACTCGTCTATTGTAGGAGGTAAGAAGACCAGTTAAGAAACATATCCATTTGGGGGCGCCTGAGTGGCTCAGTCGTTAAGCGTCTGCCTTCGGCTCAGGTCATGATCCCAGGGTCTTGGGATCGAGCCCCGTGCATCGGGCTCCCTGCTCCGTGAGAAGCCTGCTTCTCCCTCTCCCACTCCCCCTGCTTGTGTTCCCTCTCTCGCTGTATCGCTCTTTGCCAAATAAATAAATAAAATCTTTAAAAAAAAAGAAAAGAAAGAAAGAAAGAAACATATCCATTTGTTAAAGTAAAGCCAATGAGGGTGAATATGAGGTTTCAATGGGGGTGGAAAAAATGACGGCAAGCGGCATTGAAAAAGTAAAATCCATGGCGCCTTGACCACTGACTAAACATAGGAAAGCCAGAAAGAGGAGACAGGGATAAGTTAGAATTTCTGAGAATGGGGTGCTCAAATAAAGAGGTCAAAAGAGAAACATTTTCAGGGTCAAAAGGAGATTTGTTTCAGACATAGATAAGGCATGACATTTGTGTGGGAAAATTCACCTGGTAGCTGGACATGACAAAATGCAGATTCCAAGAGGGGTCAGAACTGATGCTGATGTTCACACAGTAGTAATAGCTGAAGACAAAAGAGTGGAGCATGACTAAATATATGAAGAGAGACTAGGGGGTGAGGACAGGAAGAAATGGATATAAGAGGAGATAGAGGATTTAAGAAACACATATTTAAGGGGAAAGAAAAACAAAGATAAAACTGTTAAAGATTCAGAAAAAGGGGGAAACTAGGATACAAAAGTATAATGATGACGGGGGAAGAGAGATTTTTGTGCAGGAGAGGAAGGATAAAAGGACAAAGTTTCCTGGAAGGTGAAGGAAATCAACACTATAAAGATGGCATTGGATTCCAGGATTAGGGGGCCATCAGTTCATTAGTGAGGGTGGTTTAAGTGAAGTGCTAAGAGGTGAAAAGTAGATTCCAGGGAATGGAGAAGCAAGGGGTATACAAATTGAAAACAAACTTCTATTTTAAGATGTTTGAATTTTAAAAAGGGGAAAGATAAGAATCAAAGTAGATGAGAAATTTGTTTATATATAAAGAGAATCTAACCATTTTTGAGGGCAAAAAGAAAGTAGCCAGTGGAGTGAAAAAGATGAAAGATAATTCCTGAATACTTTATTCCAAAGGGTTCAAGGTTATACTGTGATGTGTCTCTGAAATAATTTACTTAAAAATTACAGAATATGCATGTATACTTATAACACACACACACACACACACACAATTAATTACAGAACTGAAGTAAACTCAGATCTTTCCAGCTCTAAGAGCTATTGTGGATTCTTAGCCAGTGAGTTTTAGTGCTTCAAAACTCAAGTTGTCTCCCACCAACATTGCAAGAGGGTTCCTTTTTCTCCGTATCCTCACCAACATTTTTTATTTTAGCCATTCTGACAGGTGTGAGGTGATATCTCATTGTGGTTTCAATTAGCATTTCCTTGATGATGAGTGATGTCGAGCATCTTTTTATGTGTCTATCAGCCATATGTATGTCTTCTTTGGAGAAATGTCTGTTCATTTCTTCTGCCTGTTTTTAATTGGATTATTTGTTTTTTGGGTGTTGAGTCATATCAGTTCTTTATATATTTTGGATACTAACCCTTTATAGGATACATCATTTACAAATATCTTCTCCCATTCAGTAGGTTGTCTTTTAATTTTGTTGAGAGTAAAATGCTAAGCAAAATAAATCAGTCAGAGAAAGACAAATACCATATGATTTCACTCATAGGTAGCATTTAAGAAATAAAACAAATGAGCAAAGAAAAACAAAGTGAGAGGGAAACCAAAAAGCAGACTCTTAACTAGAGAGAACAAACTGATGGTTACTGGAGGGGAGGTGAGTAGGGGGATTAGTGAAATAGGTAAAGGGGATTAAGGAGGGCACTTGTCCTGACGAGCACTGGGTGATGTATGCAATTGTTGGATCACTATATTGTACACCTAATATAACACTGTATGTTAACTATACTGGAATCAAATTTTTTTTAAAAAAACTATAATTATAACTAAAACTATAACTATACTGGAATCAAATTTAAAAAAAAATAAAGTTTTCTCAGCTAGCGCAGCGTTCTGAGTTATGGTTACTACAACCTCCCTCTCTGACATTTATATTCTATTACAGAGGTTACCAAAATGTCTAGCCCCCAGTTTTAACTGATAATATCTGACAAAAGTGTGCTGAGGCTAGATCCACCACAACAAAACAAAGAAAAGCATGCTGGATGTGAACATAAAAGTTCTGCAACAGTTCCAGATGCCATGAAGGAAATGGTCAAGTTAACAGAAAGTGATGAGTAGCAGACAAGACAGCATTGGAGCAGGCCACTGACCTATAAGAAGGGTTTCATAAAGTTCATTGCAGCCTAAGGGGACTGAGCACCAATTACATGAATTGTAGCTAGAAGAAAATGTGGCTGAAGACCAGTTATGACTTCAAAGAATCTGAAGGAAACAGAAGATATTCTGCCAAAGGACAATTCTAGAAACAACTTTCAAAGAGACTATACCATACACACTCCATATAGCACGGATTTAGTTGTACCCCCATTTCCAAAAATGTATATTACAAGGTAACAGATGCATGTGTGGGACTGAACAAGAGCCCAAGGAAGAAATGGGTACAAACAAAAGAATTAGCATTGGAAAGGATAGATTATTCCTCCTAATTTCCCACATCTGTAAAATTTATAACAATGCAGAGAAGTTTTGACACAAAGAAGAGGTAAACTGGGATAGTAGAAGTTGAGAGCATCTGTTAGACTTGGGGTAGGGGGAAGATGAGGCAGAGATTGGAAAGAATAGAAAAAGTCTGGAGCAGCTGTTGAGGAATTAAGAAGATTTCTGCCTAAAAATAGTGAACTATACACAGGAAATTCCCATCCTAAATCCCCTCCAAATGACAATAAATCAATTAAAAGAAGGCAATAACCTACAAGAGTAGAGCTAAGTAGAGGATAAAGAGATCGGAGGTTTTAGAAAAATTTGAAAGCTAGTAAGCAGATGGGTGGATGGTAACTGACAGAAATCTTGAGAAAACTGAAGCATAAGCTTGTAGTGGTCAAAATGAGAGGCACCATATTGTTTCATCACAGAAAATCTCAGGAATACGAAATACCAGGTACTTCAGAGGCATGAGATGTGAGGTGAGGCTAAAAAGGGAAGATTTGCTGAAAGTCTTTTTTTTTTTAAGAAGTTATCCACTCAGGTCCCCTCTACCAGTGCAGTGCAGCAAAGTGATCCTCCTTTTCAACCTAGCTGGGGGTTTCTAAGGTTGGTGGCAATGAAGGAAGCTTCCAATTGCCTCAGAGGCAACATAATTCTGGGTCAGCAACGCCCTTCGCAGGCCAACTCTACAGTGTGGCCCTGGAATACTTTCCTAAAAATTCAGACTTAGAAGCTGTCCATTGAATCCGTGAACTATCTGATATCCCTTAATAAATTCCTTTCTGGTTATATTAGCTCAAGGTGAGCATCTGCTAAAGCTTACACTGTACCTATCTTATGATCCAGCAATTTCACTCTTAAGTATATACACTCTTAAGTATATACACAATAGGTATGAATATATATACATATACACATATATACATATACATTTATACATACATATCAAAAGACATAAAAATATTTATAGCAGCTCTATTCATAATAACTAAAAACCAAAATGTCCATCAAAAATAGAATGGATTGGGGCGCCTGGGTGGCTCAGTTGGTTAAGCAACTGCCTTCGGCTCAGGTCATGATCCTGGAGTCCCAGGATTGAGTCCCACATTGGGCTCCCTGCTCAGTGGGGAGTCTGCTTCTCCCCCTGACCCTACCCCCTGTCGTGCTCTCTCTCACTCTCTCTCTCAAATAAATGGATAAAATCTTTAAAAAAAATAGTTAAAAAAATAGAATGGATAAATTGCGATATATTCATATAGTAGAATACCACATCCCCTGCCCCCAAAAAAGAAAAACTACTGTCACACATAGCAATATGGAAGAATCTCACTAACACTGCTGAGCAAAAGGAACCAGAATACTTACTATATGATTCCATGCATATGAAGTTGAAGAACAGGCAAAACTAAAACTAATCTCTGGTGATAGAAGTCAGAATAGTGGTTACGTCAGCAGAGGTATGTAAGGGAAAGGGGCACAAGAAAAGGCTTCTGAGTTCCTGAAAATGTTCTATGTCTTCACAGGGGTGCTGAATACAGAGTGTATACATATGTAGAATTTAATTGAGCTATATTTATAGTATACTTCAATTTAGAAAGAAAAAAAAAGGAAGAGAGTGAGGGAGGGTGGGAGAGGAAAGGGAGGGAGGAAGGAAGGGAGGAAAGAACAAAAGAAGGGAAGGAAAGAAAGAAGGAGAGAAGGAAGGCAGGCAGACTAGCTATAGTGAATTCTGTTGCTGGCAATCAGAAACCCTGACTAAAACAAGAGTAAATAAGAAATAAATAACAGTCTAATGTATGATTAGATGACAAGAATTTATAGTGGGCTTAAATCTATACTTTCTCCAGCAACATCTATCAGATCTGGAGTAAAGTTAGAGGAGGAGGACTAGCATTGAGTGCCTACAGCACGTATCATTAAGAGGGTGTTTTTTTATGGGCCTTCGCATTTAAACCATACAATCACTGTGGGGAACGTATCACACTATCTTCAAGTTTTAGAGTACGTTATAGGTTCAGAAAAGTTAAGCCATTTTTCTGAGAGTAAAGAGCTAGTTAGTAATAGAGTTGAAATTTGATTCAAGTCTACCTGACTTCAGGAAACGTTCAAGCTTTCCATAACACTCTGCTGGGGAAAGTAGGAGGTCTTGGGCTTGGAGACTGGAAAACCAGCATGGCGGGAGGTCAAAGGAGCCTAGCAGTCTAAGAGCAAACTCTTTACTGGATCCAGTCTGGATAGAAGTGAAGATGTCATCAGGAGATAAATTAGAAAATAAAGGAGCCAAGGCCATACCCATTATGAAGACCAGATGCAGTATGAGAGGAGAGAAGTTAGGGTGAAAGTTTAGAATCTTGAAGATGGAAAAAGCACGAGTAATGAAAATGTTCACATGGTGGAGAACAGTTGCATATATGGATACTCAAAATACATGGAATTTTACAAGCTTTTAAAACCAGATGTTGGAAATATAGCACAGGCCTCCCTTTAGTCACAGCTCTTTGGCAATAAATCAAGAGGACTATGCCGGATATTACTGAATATCTCACAGTTTCATGGCAATAAGGAATAGGCCTGGTTCAGTGAATCTGTGGTTCCTGTATAAGAAGACAGTGTGAAATGTGAAGGGTGGCTTACTAATGGTGTGGACAGGAAGGTCTGTCTTTCAAATTCAATTCCTTTACATTTCAATTTGTAAAAGCAAATACCTATTTGATTTCTGTGTTTTGTTTTGTTGTTTTAGTTCTTGCATAATGGGCACCTCCTACAACTGCTGTGTGTGGGAAATGCCTGGTAATTGTCCTTGGTTTGGCAAATCCCAGCTGTTTCATTCTGTTTAACTACAAGTGGAGATGAAGCCCAAATTCTAGAAGCTAAGAAAAACTTATTCTACATTTTCCTCTCTCAGTTCCTTCCTCCATTTCTCTCTCTTCCTACTCTTTCCTTTCTATATACATATAAATACGATGGAGAAAAATAAAACGGAAGATGGGAAATCCCCTTGCAATGAAGGTAACTGTGTCAGGGAAGGGACATGTTGGCTACTTGCTCCTGTTGGTTAGTCTTAATTTTAGGCTTCTCTCTTTCTAAGTTAGAATCAAAACACAACACATGCACAATTGGTTTCATTTTAGGTTTAATCAAAGTACCAATAAGCAGCCCTTTCATATACTGTCTTGGTGGAGAAGCAGGTTGACATTTCCCAGCCTCTTATAATTTCTCCCTAGAAGGTGTGATGCATGATCTCAAGCCTGCAGATGATGAAAAGGCCAGGACTTTGAGCCTGAAGGCTATGTCAGAAAACCAAGTTATCTGGTGAGAATCCATCAAAATTCCTGGAGTAAAAGTGCTGTATTTTTCTCCATTTAAATGAATTTTCTTTTCTCTGTGTACTTTAATATCTTCCAGAACAAAAAGGGTTGCTCCATACCACACCTCTACATTCACACACTTAGTGTGTTTATGTTTGTTTCCATGGTTGTTACAGTAAGATTTTGATTTTTCTTAATCCTGATTGCCTTCAAGAAAGAAACTGAGAAGATAAGGATTAAGAAATCAAGCAAATGTATTTTGCTTTCATTTTTCTGTTTTAAGCAAAGTAGAGAAAAACACCCTTGGAAGTGGAGTCCACATACATAATTAACTGGATCTTCCATGACTTCATAAGTAGAGACCTTTGAGATTGACTCACATGTTCAGGCAGAGATTTCCTGCCAGAAATCCAATATTTTGAAGGCATCTCCATCAACCAGAAACATCCATGGATATAGAAATTACTAGAGTGCCTCGTTGTGGTGAATTCAAAAACAAATGCTATAAACCTCTGCCTCTTAGTATAAACAAGCAAATAAAAAAGATCTCTTTTGTCAGATCATCTAGATTTCTGACACTTAACATATACTTGTGGATATAAATCAAAATGATTAAATATGTTAGTCTTTTTGCAAATGCTCAAGTACTACTTTTTAAAACTACATAAGAATCACATCATCAAGCAGACACCTAAACCTCATAGAGGCTTTACTGATGGGCACTGATGGATATAAGAGAGAACATTTAGCTCTTTGACTTTTTGACACAGTTGACCAGCAAATTTCTCCAATTAGTCATTTCAGTAATATAATATTCAATATCAAGTTTCCCCCACCCTTGAAGACTGATGAAGTGATTGGGAGGATCTGCCTGCCCTGATCCAAGTCATTGTTGATGCCGGCAGGAAAAACTCAGGGAAATAAATTGGCCGTCTTGGAGTTGGCACTTATACCAATTGCATGAGGCAACCTGGGGTCATTCACGATGCCTGGGTTAGTTCCACACCGGAATTCAGGCTGTATTACCAGGGGCTGTGGAAAGAGAACCGGGAGTAGCGCCAGGAGTCCCCAGGAGTGATAATGCAGAGAGAAATGCCTGGGCCACCCTAGTTGGATATAGCTCAGCAGTAGAGGGCCCTGTTCTGGGAAGATGCCCCTTCAGCTGTCCAAATCCACTGCCTGTTGGCTCCCTCTGCACTCGGTCCTGTGGAAGGAGTCTCCTGGGAGCTACTACAAAGGCTAAATGTGAAACATCAAATCAGTTTAATTCATACCAAAACTTCAGATCTTTCAAAGAACGATCTCTCACTTGGCTAAAAGAAGTTTCTGATATATTTTAATAGTAACACTTATTCAGATTCCTTAAGGGCAGAAACTGTGTCTCATTCATTTTGCATTCTCAGTATCCAGCACAAAATCAGTGCTCCATCATCATTTGAAGACATTTTACCATATTCCTAAATATGATATTTTACCCAATACTGCTTTCCAATTTTTTTCTAAGATATTAATGCATATGTAGTCTAGCAAAAATATAGTATCTCATTCTGATAGACTCAAAAACCTTATTTATAGAATTGCCTCTATTTGACCTATGTCACATGTAAAAGTGGCAATCCCATGTAATTCATCTTCAGAACTTAATTTAGTTTTATAGCATTTCTATTTTTCAAGACATGTTCCTTCTAGAGGAGGAAAAAATTCTTCTCTACCCTCTTCAGGTCTCCAGCTGGGCCTAAGGTTTAGACTGACATAAGACAGATTAACAGGAGAAAAGCATAAAATTTCATTAAATTTTTACACGTACATGGGGACTTTCACAAGAGAATGAGACCCAAAGAAGTAACCAGAGTAGGAGGCTTTTTATACCTTTTAGACAAATAAACAATAAATTTGTGAACATTTGACAATACAAAGGTGTTTGGGTTGGGGTAGTAAATGAAGAAGTGACTGGGAAGGTAAGAGCTTAACAAGGTTGATTTGTACAGATTTCTCAGCCCCAAATTCCCCATCTCCACTGATAAGAGTGTTTTTCTTCCTCCCAGTGCAGGGAGGGAACCTTTCACTGGAGAGTTTTATCTCCTACTTTCAGGAAGAAAATGGAGGGTCAGAGTGTCTTTTTTGCACCTGCTATTTCTTAAGTGCCTTTAATTCAAAATAATCAATATGTCAAAGTGGCATATATTAGGTTTCCTTCACCATGTATAGTGCCTAGTTTTCACTATATGGTAGGTTAAAAGGAGTATGCCCATTTTATGATGAAGCCCAGAGAGGTGAGGTCCCTTCCCATGTTTCCCAGCATTGCTGACAAGGCCAAGGTTAAAATCAGCAATCTTGCCTCACTTAGCTCATTCCACCTTCCTTTCCAACAGTCTTAGAAGTAATAAATTATGTTCTCTCCTTTTCATATATGATTCTCTTTTAAAGATCATTAGATTCTGTGTGCTCATCAAGTTGGAAAGGACACTTGCCATTTTAAGACCTGATGGACCAAGATGCGGTTTGAACACTGAAAATGCATAATTTTATACAAAGCGATAGGGCATGAAGTATTATAACCAAATAATCATGCAAGCCTTTTAAGAGGCTAAAAGCTCCAAATCCCAACAAACCCTCTAATCTCCCCCATTAAAAGTTGGAATCATTTTTAAAGTGGTTACCAAGACATGTGTTTTGTGATTAGCCATCCACATAGTTGTTAGGTTTTAGAAATGACATTATAAAAAATTTTCCACACCGATCCTCTGGGAAAATTTCAACTGTCCAATTTTATTTCCTGCCCAGAGGTAACTTCAGTTAATTTACATAAAATATTCCTCTAAGCCACAAACCACTTAAATTTCTTTTTCCCAGAAGTAATTTTCCCATTATTATTTCCTATTTTAAAAAGAATTATATTCATATGGAACAATTAATCTCAGTGGCATCTATTTTTTTTCCAGCAAGAAATTTAGTTCTTAAATAAGGATAACAATTATTCTCAGCTAAAAATCTGATTAAAGCTCATAGCAAAAAACATAATCTGGCATAGGAAAAAAAAAAACCTAAATAAAATCTTTTAGGATAAAAAAAATCAGATAAATCTAAACTAATGAACATTTCTTTGCATTTTACTTAAATTCTAAGCTAGTTTTACCCCTCAAAGATTTAAGTTAGTAATTACTTGAACTAAATTCTCCCAAACCTTGAGTTCAGTTTTTAATTTATGTCAAAATCTGTCAAATTCTAATTTAAGTTTCTCAAACTGATTGCCCTAGGATATTCAAAATCAAATTTTTATATTGTATTTTTAGTAACAAACTTGAAATAGAGAATAGGAATGGGATGGATGAGGAATGGACCCATCTCATCCCTATTCTCTTCAGGGTCTTCCTTCCCTCAGACCCTACTCACCACCTTCTTTAGGAAGACATATACAACCTCCTAAGTATAAAATCCCTTAGAGTAACTGATCATGTGTGTGTGTGTGTGTGTGTGTTGGTTTCATTCATCAACAAATATTTACTGAGTATTATAAATATGTTAGACCTATTTTAAGCAATGGAGATACAAGAATAAAAAAGAAAGACAAGGCTCCTGCTCCCATAGAGCTTATATCCTAGTAGAAGGAGACAGATAAGCAAGAGAAAAAAATAAGCAAGATGATCTTAGAGACTATAATCAAGTCATTTAATTTATAATGAGCTATGATTTCTAAGCAATCATTTTACACACCAAGAAAAAAATCTAACCCATAAATTATTTTTATATGTGATGAAATTATTTAAATTTTTTAAAAAATTTTAATTTAAGTAGAGTTGACGTATAATACCATATTAATTTCAGATATCCAACATAGTGATTCAACAATGTTGATACATTACAAGATGTTTGCCATGATAAGTGTAGTCATCTGTCACCATATGAAGTTATTACAATATTATTGACTATATTCCCCATGATGAACTTTTCATCCCTGTGACATATTTATAACTGGAAGTTTATACCTGTTAATCCCCTTCACCTATTTTGCCTCTCCCCCCATCTCCCTCTCCTCTGGTGACCACAAGTTTGTTCTCTACATGTAATAAAATGTTTATGAATACTAAACTTAAAAATTAATAAGGCTGACCTGTTACAGTGTAGACACTTACTTAAACTTATTATTTTCCATTTTGCAGTTTCCCTTTTGTATTTTGGGGCCATTATTGCTTTTTCTAGTCACAGACATTTTTGTAGGCTCTGAAAGAGAGCCTAGAGCCTGGACACTGTGTTCGTAGATGCCAATGAATAAGCAGACTGTCCTTGTAGGCTATGTAAAGGTCTGTGTTTCATGCTGAGGGTGGGTTATGGGAAGATTTGCTGCATACAAGGGTGCTCCACCTCCTTCTGCCCCACACTCCCATTAGCTACAGGGATTCAACCCAGGGGCTATTTCTAACTCAGGGGTTTATCAAAAACTTCTGAGTGGTTGGTTATTAGCAAATTGAAGAGAAGCACATGAATGGAAACTATGGAGTGGGGTCCATCCCCACTTTGAAAATTACTGTAATATACATTTGTAGTGACTTTTGTTAAAGTGCTTTTTTGCTTGCATGTTAATCAGTGTTAAAAGGTTAAATAGTTGGGGTGCCTGGGTGGCTCAGTCGGTTAAGTGTCTGCCTTCAGCTCAGGTTATGATCCCAGGGTCCTAGGATGGAGCCGACACAGGGTCCTGGGACTGAGCCCAGTGTCATCAGGCTCCCCACTCAGTGGGGAGTCTGCTTCTCCCTCTCCCTCTGCCCCTCCTCACCTCGTGTGCATGCACACACATTCTCTCTCTCAAATAAATAAATAAAATATTTTAAAAAATAAATTCTCTTTTTTTTGAGCAATAATATAGGATCTGACAATTTTATTCATAATTAGCAGTTAGAATTTTTTTAAAAAGAAGCAAACCTCCAGATGTGCTATCCCATTTCAGAATAGTTTTGAATAACGCTTATGTTAGCAACTCAAAAATGGCTTAAGTTTGAGAAAAGCAGGAAAAAGTGGAGTACATTTTCGTTTAGATCAATTCTTTATAGAGACAAAACTGAAAATGGTTTTTCAAACCATCAAGGTGTCAGAAATCTAAAATTATATGTTAATAGAATTGTAACATGCACGGAGTTCTCATTCATTCTCAGTGAATCCATATGATGTGTTCTTAAAGTTTTGATTGAAAGATTCCTTCAGGTTATTGGCATTGATGGAAATTTGGCCTGAATAAAGTCTTCCTGGTGCCCAGAAGGCCCTGGCATCAACCAGGTGGGTTTACAGCGGACTATACTGTGATTTCATTATTCTTCTATACTTGGTCTTCTTCCATGTGTTCCCTTTATGATAAAGAAACTTACATCTAGGGGCACCTGGGTGGCTCAGTCGGTTAAGCGGCTGCCTTCGGCTCGGGTCATGATCCCAGGGTCCTGGGATCGAGCCCCGCATCGGGCTCCCTGCTCGGTGGAGAGCCTGCTTCTCCTTCTCCCTCTGTCTGCCGCTCTGCCTACTTACGCTCTCTATCTCTGTTAAATAAATAAATAAATAAAATCTTAAAAAAAAAAAAAAGGAAAGAAACTTACATCTAATAAAAGACCTACATTAAACATCAGCCTAGTAGCAGAGCATTGATAGAACACTGGACTCATGATGGTTTCTGCAGACTCGACCTGCCTTCCCTGATTAACTCCAGGATAGGAAAGCAAACCTGACCAAGTCAGCACTGGATTTTCCTGTGGACCCAGTCAGGCTAGAACACAACTTCAAGCTACTTGGGAACATCATGACTCTTGGGAAACAGACTGCAAAACATCATATACTGAACCTACCTGAAAACGGGCGCATGCTTTCAGAAAGGTTCTGAAAAGCCATCCAGACATTCATGTACATTTCTGTATGGTCAGCTGCTACATGAGTATTTTAAGAAGCAGTTTGGGACGTCACAGCAGGAACCTGGCCTTTGTGTTTCAAAAGTACCAGCTTTCTTGCAGCTCTAACAGAAATAAAAGGGAAACAGCATCATTACCTGGCAGGTTTTCCATGTGACTCCAGCAGGAGTTCTCACCTTTCTAGCTCCAACATGCTTGCCTCCCCAGCCTTGTGAAAAAGAATGCTGTCTTGGCAGAACCTGAACCAAAAATAATGAAACATGGTTTCAACATTTTCATGCCATTTTTACCAGGAAATGTTTTCATTGGGAACACACTGGTCTACTTAGAACATGTGTACCTCTTCTTTTGCGAACAGAACATTTCTTTACTCGGTGGCCTCAAGAGCCTTTTTACCTTCAGCTGGATGGAGGGAGTAAAGAAATGGAACTCCACTGGAAAGGTAACTGTACATCTCTGTCACACGTTTTCTTGCTGAGCTACATAATGGTTTATAAGCTCTCAGCTGAGACTTATAAAAGTGTTCCCAATTGTTGGTTCAAGGTCTGTAGCCAGCTTAGAAATTGTTGAAATGTACAAAATAAATGAGGAGAAAAAAAACAGCAGGGAAGGAAATTCTAGGTCATGCTTTTAAGAGCTGCTTGACAAAAAAAAAAAAAAAAAACAGAGGATGGGAACAATTTTAGTGTTCAGTTTTCTAAACCAAGTGTTTTGAAAGTCACAATATATGCATCTCTGGTGCAAATGACTCAGTGATCGAAGAGGGTTTAATTCTACGTCTTACAAAATGCAAATACGCTGAATGGTATGGAATCCTTGCCAAATACCAATAATCCTTGATTGTGTAGCTCAGTTAAACCTCTGTTGCCCTCTCTCTTGTAACCGTGGTTTAAAAAAAGAAAAAGAATTTTGAGTCGAGGTAAGAGACAGGAGACAAAGTGATGGCACAGCAAGAATAGTATATTAAATTTTCAAGACAGTCCTAAAATACCTGAAAGGAACCTGAGGAAAAATACTGCAATGCCCATAGGAAATGATATGCATGGGTAAGCTGATGGTGTCAGGTGAGGATATTTTGCTGTGCTAGGGTATGGGGTCACGGTTAGCATTGTGTCCTATGCACCATGGTTGTTCTGTTAAGTGATACAGAGCCTAAGGTTTGCCCAAACTGAAACATTCCTATCACTTTGCATCTCTTCCCCCAACTGCCTCTAATCACCCAACTCTGATTAATTTCTAGTCACCTCTCAGATCTCAACTCAAATATCACTTCCTTAGAGAAGCTTTCCCCGACTTGGCCTCGATGGAGTTGAGTGTCCCTATAATACACTCTATTTCCATATAGTACACATCACAGTTGATTTTGTATTATGAATATGGGATTAATGGCTGTCTTCCACCATCTCCTTAGAGTTCAGCCTAGTGCCTGCCTTGGTAGCAGGTCTTCAACAGATGTTGGTTAATGACTGAATAAGCGTAGCGACGGATAGACAAACATACTGAAGAAACAATAGAACGGAGGTGCTGAGGTGAATCTATCTCCTACTGAGAGAGAGAAGTCAACAGTCTTGACTCTGTTTTTAGACACAAACAGACCACCCTGTCTTAACTTTTACAATTTATACATAAAATTCAGTAAAATTATTTTCTCTCTCCCCTCTATAGAATTTCTGAGGCATGTTACCACTTTTCTGCCCATCTTAACATTTAGCACAGTGCCCACCATTAAGACACATCCATACTATAGGAATAAATTTAAGCCATATCTGCTGTGTGGCATAATTATTTTGTACTTGGGACTGGTGGATCTCTGAGAGGTAGACTTCAGGAAAATGAGGCTGCTGAGGCAGGCACAGGGCCTACACATTTTCTTTTGTGGTATCTGCCACAAACAGCAATCACACAGATCCTTGGGCATTTGACACCCTGGTGACACAGGACAAGACCTCTTCCTAAATGTGCATCAGCCTGGTTTTTTATTGTGCATTTTTTCAATGACCTGACTGTAGAAGAGTAATGTTTGTATTTCTGTGGGAATGGATTCATGCAAAAACTAGTCATCTCTAAGGTCTCCAAGTTAGATGCTCAAAGCAGACTGTAAAACATAATTTTTCCTACCTTCACTATGCTCCTTTCTGGCCATTACATAGCTGCCCAGAAGAGAGCACGACCTAGAGGCAACCTCAGTGACAATGATGGGGAGCAATCTAACATCATGAAATCCCACTGATGCTAGTAAAAACAAACATGGCTGAAGCCATAACTCAGCAGCAATGAGTCTGTAATGATCTAGCTCTCAAAATGGGAAATACTGGCATATCACTTATAATGGACGTCTGACTCGATGCTCATTTAAGTGAACCACTCAGTCCTTACTTTTCTTTTGGGTCTCTGCAAAAAATTTTTTGAAAATCCAGGGCATACCATCACGATTATCAACTTTTCAGACATATACAGCCTTATTTTATGAGTGACCATACAATTTGCATTGAAATTATTATATACTACCTTCCCTTTTGCTCCTTTTTTTTCCTACAGACAGAAATAGTCCTATGGTTACAAAGCCTTATCTAAACTATTCACAGTAATGACAGTCTAAAATACTTTCAGAAAAAATATAAATAAATAAATAACTTTCAGAACTACTTATTAAAAAAACTTGATTCATTCTCTTCCAAATACCAATAGCCCCAAGTTTGAATTCTACTCTGGATGGTTCTATGATCTTTGAAATATATCTTACTATCTCAGTAACTAAGTTTTATACTCTGTAGAACTAAAGGTTTAGACCAACGCATTGTAAAGTTCCCTTCCAGGTTTGATTTTTAAGATTAAATAATTACAGGGCACCTGGGTGCCTCAGTTGGTTAAGCGACTGCCTTTGGCTCAGGTCATGATCCTGGAGTCCCAGGATCAAGTCCTGCATAGGGCTCCCTGCTCAGCGGGGAGTCTGTTTCCCCCTCTGACCCTCCCCCTCTCATGCTCTATCTCTCTCTTATTCTCTCTCAAATAAATAAATAAAAATCTTAAAAAAAATAAAAATAAGATTAAGTAATTACAATAATTGTTGACAGGGATGGGGACCAGGTATTCTGCTTAGCATCTGATCTATTTTATCTCCAATAGTCCTATGACATAGGTACTATTATTATTGACATTTTGCAAATAAGAAAAGCAGACACAGAGAGGTTATATAACTTTCCTAAGATCATTCAACAGAAATCAGTGGAGCTGGAATGGAAATCCAGCTCTGACAATCTATTCTGCACAAATCAGAGGTCAGGGGAGTGAAGATAAAATTAACCCAAATGTTAAAGTCAGTCACTTGAGAAAATCTCAGTGGTATCTCTGGTTAAGAATATTATGGATTATTATGAATTATTCAATTGCATATAAACAAGGAAGAATATTTTATGTCGCCAGCTCTATATGGCCCCTAAGCTATATTCTACCAACACAACTCCCACAGGCTCCACTCACCACACGCCACCACATAAATGTATGCGCAGACTCATGAGGGCACATGGACACACACACAGTTCTAGATCAAGGATATCTACTTACTGTAACTCTATCTTACATTACAAAATGATTTTTTGTAAAGCAACCCTTACATAATAAGATTAATTGTTTGAAACTGGATTTTTATAGAGGTATTGGTACTTTTCATTTAATTTCCACAGAAATACCTAGAGAGACAGCCACACACATACAAAGTTATTGGCCTGAAACTATTTAACACACTTTCTTATTACCAAAATTTTTTTTCTCTTCAAGTTATTTTTGCTTAAGGCAGCAACGGACAAGAATCAAAAAGACAGAGAAATTATAGTGACACAGAAGGAATACAGAAATAGGAGTCAGAGGACTTAGATTTGACTTTCAACCCATGTGACCAGGAGCAGGTCCTCTTGCTGCTTCATGCCTCAGTTTTACCATTTGTAGCATGGGGACAATGACAGTATTTAGCTGGGAGTCTTAATGAATAAAAAAACTTATAAAAAAGGATATGCAAAAAGTTGCTAAGAGAGTAGATCTTAGTTCTCATCACAACAAAAAAAATAATAAAATAAAGGTTTTAGGTTATAGGTTAAGTTTGGGTTAAGAGAATATATTCAATTATGTTATTTAACCTTTAACTCATTTAAAGAAATTGTTGCTGTGGCTTATCATTAAAAACATACAATATGACTATAAATAGAGAATTAGAAATTTTTTTACCATTTTTATTCTAGTATAATTAACATACAATGTTATATTAGTTTCAAGTGTACAGTATAATGATTCAGCAATCCTATTTTTTAAAAAATGATTTCAGTAGGGCCAACAAAAGTCATAGGGTAAGAACAATGTATTTTCTTCTAGACCTGATTATCTGAAAAAGAGAAAGTCTTTTTTTTTTTTTTAAAGATTTTTATTTATTTATTTGACAGAGAGAGACACAGCAAGAGAGGGAACACAAGCAGGGGGAGTGGGAGAGGGAGAAGCAGGCTCCCACTGAGGGGGCAGCCCGATGCAGGGCTCGATCCCAGGACCCTGGGATCATGACCTGAGCCAAAGGCAGACGCTTAATGACTGAGCCACCCAGGCGCCCCAAGAGAAAGTCTTTTTAAGAGTATGTATTCAGTTTCGGTCTTAGAAATACCCTCCAAGCGCTTTCACCCAGAAGCAAGTTAGACAGTGTTTTGCTTAAACATAATTTTTCTGTTTATGCAAATCTTTTTAAGAGAATTGAATGTGATGCCTTTATATGTTTAAAAAAAAAAGGACATTCATTTAATGAAAACAACAACAACTAAACGGGATACTGATCTAAAATCTGAATGATCCTTATTTTTACTGCTGGATCATCAATTTTGAAAGCAGTATCCATTGTCTGTTAGAAGTGTTACAATACAACATGTTCAATATTCTTTAGCAAGTTATTTCTTCATGAATTTTTTTTAAATGTGGACAAAAAAATGTGCATAAATTTGCAGTCACTAGGTTAAACAGCTAACTTAGCTATTAGAGTACATATATTTATTATATTCTGGTAGTAATTCCTCAGTTAAGCTAATAACATATTCTCATTTTATTTAAGTAATTTCAAATTTAATTAAAGAAAAATAAAGAATATTTGGGATTTTAATGGAATGATAAATGTAGTTTACCCTTAGTCAAATATGAGTAATTAACAGAGAATTATATACCCAAATATTACTTAGAAATGGACTGAAGAAATAATACACACACATCTGTATATAAATAGGTATAAATATATAAATTAAATCAAGCATACAGAAACAAAATTTTTTTAAAAATTGAGTATTTGTCAAATCTCTACAGGAAAATGCTTTCTAAATTTAAGAGTCATACAAAAATCTCATAAAATAAATGTTGAGGGATTTCACTTTCAAAAACAATGTGCTGGGCAATTTGCACCAACCCTCCTACTGAGAACAACTAGAAAAGCTGAATTCATATACTTGGAAGCTAGGAAAAGCTAAAATATAGTGAATAATTGGCTGTCTAACATCCAAGAAAGAGTGAAGTACAGAGAGGTGAATCTGTCATTTGAAGCCACTTTTGTCCTTGGTGATGCAGCAGGAAGACTGATTAAGTTTGAAAGTCTCATAAAGTTAGGGAGCAAACGTTGAAGTACAATAGCCAAGGATGAAGGTCTTGATTAAACATCACCCTTTAGGTAGGAATCTGGAAGGGCTGTACCATAATAGTCATGGAGAGCCAGAGATAAAGAAGAGTTAGCAGGGAACACAGCTCAGCTTTGCATCATTCAGATAACTCAGAAAATGTATTCCTTGAAATTGAATTGAAAAGTATCTGAGATTGCTACTGAACTGAGTCTAGAAGAATCAGATAAAACATTTTTTTTTTCTCTACAAAGGTAATACCCTAGGATTTAAACTATTTCTATAAAGAAGTTTTCAAATACCACATCAAATGACCATCAGTTGGGATACACCATGGATGAAGAGATACAGGACAAGAGAAGACACCATGAATGAGAAAACAGTAAAAACAACAGACAGTAGAAAGAGATCCACAGAGGCTCCATACATAAGAATTATCAGTCATAGACTTTAAAATAACTGCACTTACTATGTTCGAGGGCATAAGAAAGACTGTGGCAAGAATTAAAAACTGTAAAAAATTAAATAGCTGATGTGCAAAAGAACAAAATGGGAGCTCCATAACCAAAAATTATTATAACAGAAATTAAGAACTCAGTGTTTGGTTTCAACACATTTAGCTGAAAAGACAATTAGCGAACTGGAAGATAGCTAAAAAAAAATACCTATGATAAAGCAAAGAATGGAAAACATAGAAAAGTGCTTGAGAGACATAAAGGATATAGTGAAAACATTACCTACAATAATTGGAATTTTAAAAGGAAAGTTAAAAAAAAAATGAATGGATCAGGTACTATATTTAGAGATAATTCATAAGAATTTTTCAAAACTAATGAAACTGTTTATCCCACAGATTAAAGACCAATGAACTCCAAGGTGGATAAATTTAAAAATTCACATCCAGATATATCATAATGAGATCAATGAAAAAAAAAGATAAAAAATCTTTTTTTTTTTTTTTAAGATCTTATTTATTTATTTGACACAGAGAGAGACACAGTGAGAGAGAGAACACAAGCAGGGGGAGTGGGAGAGGGAGAAGCAGGCTTCCCGCCGAGCAGGGAGCCCGACGCGGGGCTTGATCCCAGGACCCTGGGATCATGACCTGAGCCGAAGGCAGATGCTTAACGACTGAGCCACCCAGGCGCCCCAAGACAAAAAATCTTAAAAGTAGCTCTGGTAGGCAAAATTCTGAGATGGCTCCCAAGACCCTTCCCCTTGAGTGCATACCCTGCATAATTCCCTCATACCCTGGCATATATAGCCTGTATAATCCCCTGCCATGTAAGACCTGTGAATATGATGGAATAGTCCTCCCTTGATTACAGGTTACACTACATGGCAATGGTGATTAGATAGCCACTACCTGTGGTTATGCCAAATTATATGACTCACTAGTAACAGACTGGAGAGAGATTTTCCTGCTGGATTTGAAGAAGTAAGCTGACATGTGAGATAGCCACATGGCTAGGACCTGACAGCCTCTAGAACTGAGAACAGTCCCAGCCAATAGCCTGCCAGAAAATACGGACCTCACTCTTTCTACTGCAAGTAATTGAATTCTGCCAACAATCTAAATGACCTTGGGAGAGGATCCTGAGACTCAGATGAGATTGCAGCCCTGACTGGAACTTCCATTGCAGTCTTGTGAGACCCTGAGCAGAAGACCCAGTTAAATATGCCAAAATCATGGTGGTGGTTATGTTATAGTAGGATTCTAAGTAACACTTTTCCTTTTCATTATTTTCTAACTTTTCTTCAATATTTTGTATTCATTTCAGTATTTTAATTCTATTTATTTCATACTTTAGTTTTTTGAAGATACTATAAATGGAATTTCTCTGAGTCAGGTTGTTATGAATTGGAAGTTTTCTTGAAAACACACTTGCACCCTTTCTGATCTTTATTTTAGATATTCATTTCTAAATCTAATTGGAATCACTGATCTAATACCTTATCCATAGCTTATTTCACTTCAAATATAAAATACTTTTGGTTTTCTCTCCCCAACCCACCACACTATTAAATGCGTACTTATTTCCTAAGTCATTAAGTGACATATTCTTAGAAATATTACTCCAAATATCAAATGGAAAATTAAACTCCCTTTGACCTTGTTTTGATTTTCATAAAGAAAGATGACAAATTTGAACATGCTTGTATGACATGACAATAATTAATTTCCTGGATAAGTAAAGTGCTCTTAGAAGATTAATGTTTCATTTCATATAATGAAATTTATCAAATTTTTCTTTCATGGCTTCTGGATTTTGTTCACTGTTTAGAAAGTTTTACCACCTAAAGATTATTTTTAATTCCTATATATTTTCTTATATTTTATTTTTATGGTTTCAACTTGTTTTTACATTTACATTTTGATCCACATGAAATTTGGTGGTAAAAATTAGTAAAGATCCACCTTTATTTTTTCCAATTTTCCTAACACAATTTATTGAATAATCCATCATTTCCCCTTTCTTAAAATGTATGTTTTATTATAAACTACATTTTCATATATTTCCATGTCTATTTTTTGATTCAGTTTTATTTTATCAATCTCTATGTTTATTCTTATGCCAACTGTTTTATTTACTGCAGCATAGTGTACTAGTTAAGAGCATTAGATTCTGGAGCCTGATACCTGGGTTTGAAGCCTGGTTCTTCTGCTTACAAGCTGTGACATCTTGAGTAAATTATTTGATCTCTCTGTGCCTTGGTTTTCTTATCTGTAAAATGACAATAATAATAACACCCTCTTAATAGGTTTGTTATAAGAATTACTACAGGATAATATTTAATATATATAAAGGACTTATAACCATGTATAGCACATAATAAACGTTACCAAATATTTATTAAATAAACACAACTTAACATCTATAACCATGTGCTGTTTTGTTATGTATTCTTTTCTGTAATTTTCTGGCTGTTCTTCTATGTTTATTTTCCATGTGAACTTTAATTTAAAAAGTTGAAGATTAATATGTTTCATCTTTATTGGGTTCATATTAAACTTATAGATTAATTTATATAATATTGGTATTTTTACAATAATATCTTTCTCTCCAAGAACAAGGTATATATCATTATATTTGGTCAAGTTGTCCTGGGGGGCCTTAGAAGCAATTTAAAGTCATTTTCACAAAGATTTTACAAAATTCTGTAAGGTTTATTCATAGATATTTTATATCTCTGGTTGTTACTATAAATGTAATCGTTCCATTATGTTTTGGGTTTATGTTGTACAACTATTGCTTTTTACATATTAATATAGCAATCAGCTACTTTAGGGAGTTTTTGTCTATTGCTTTTATTATTTCATCAGCTAATTAATTGGGGTTTCTATATATGGTTGTTAGGACTGAATTATATCCCCACAAAATATATACGCTGAAGTCCTACCCATCAATGTGATGATATTTGGAGACTGACATTTGGGAAGTAATTAGGTTTAGATGAAGTCATGAGGGTATGGCCCTCATGATGAGATTGTGCCCTTATAAGAAGAGAACTCAACCATGGTAGCACCCTGATCCTAGACTTCCAGCTCTAGAAGTAGGAGAAAATTTCTCTTGTTTAGACCACTCATTTTGTGGTGTATTTTGTTGTGGTAGTCTGAGAAGACAAAGACAATAGTCAAATCATTTGAAAATAATTGTCATTTGCCTCTTTCCTTCAATCTCCATACCTCATATTTTTCTCATTTAATTGCACTGGCAAGGACTTCCAGAAAAATATTAAATATTAGTGATGATAGAACAGCTCTAATACTTCACCACTAAACATAATGATTAAAGCTTCATTTTCAATTTCTGCATAGTATCACTAATAATAATAATGACAACAGCTAATAATTATTGAATGCTTAGTGTATTCTGTGCCCTTCATATATACTGATTGAATTAATCCTCACGTTAATGCTATGAGGAGATCCTATTGTCTCCATTTTACAGATAAAGGAACTAAGGCATAGAGAAGTCATACAAAATGTCCCATATCCTCCTCCTATAACAAGCCTTGCACTAACCACAACATTATAGTTTTTGTTTTATGTATCTGTTTCCTCACTATTCTGTACTTCTGGAGGGTTGGCTCTCTTAAGACAAAGCCTGAACACATGAGACATTCAGTAAATGTTTGCTTAGAAAAGGAATGAAGGAGCTGGTTTCTGAGAAAACAATGGATTCTGTTTGGGGGATATGACAAAAGTGAGTTGCCTACAGAAATTCTGGGGGCAATATCCTACAGACAGTTGAATAAACATCATTAGCTGGGAAAACATCTTGGCTAAAGCTAAGATTTGCAGTCACAAATTCTAGTTTAATTATGATTTTGTTCACACTAACATTAATTTTACATCTTATTATTAAAGATTTTGAAATACTAGTCAATAGAGAATTCCATTTAATAAGACCCTTGACGTCATGAGAGTGGTTGAGAGCACACACAGAGGACATGTAAAGTAAGCAAAAAAGGTGAGGAATGGGGGCACATCATGATATTTTCCCCCAGTACTGGGGATATGGCTAAACAATATGCCTAGGAAACAGGGAGGATAATTTCATGCCAATACATTTTCTTAATAGATTTTTCTCAAGAAAAGTTGTATATATCTTTAAACTATTCTAGCCTGAACAAGAATAAATTGTCTGGAAAAGAAATTCTTTCTCAGCTCCACAGGTACACTCTATTACTTTATTCTTCCCTTCAGTGATCCTTATTGTTTTTCCCACTGTTGGTTTTACTTAATCTACAGCAAATGTACTTACCTATTGCTTTATTTATTTCCTACTGCATTATCTAAAATTTCCCCCAGTGTCTTTAGTATTCCTTCTGACACAGATAACCAATTCTTAAAACCACTGACTCATCAAAATAAGGTAAAACATGAAAAAAGAAAAGTTGGCATTCAATAGAGTTGCAGGCTCACTGATGGAACCAGTTTTAATGAGAGCGACCAATGCAAGGTGCAAGCCGGATGCCAGGGCCTGGGAAGTCAAGGTGAGTCAAGATAAAAGGAAACCCAGGCACGATGACAGAGTAAGCTGGCAGAAGCTGGGCTTCAGTGCCCTGTGTCAATTTCTGCTTCTCCCAGTCAACACTAAATTCCACAACCATGGCCTCCCTGGAATTCCCAGAAAACATGTTTGTTCAGAACTAAGCTTAACCCCAGAATGGGGTTAAAAGAATTCTATTGTCGGGGCGCCTGGGTGGCTCAGATGGTTAAGCCTCTGCCTTCGGCTCAGGTCACGATCCCAGGGTCCTGGGATCAAGTCCCGCATCGGGCTCCCTGCTCAGCGGGGAGCCTGCTTCTCCCTCTCCCTCTGCCGCTGCCTCTCTCTGACTCTCATGAATAAATAAAACATTTTAAAAAAATAAATAAATAAATAAATAAAAGAATTCTATTGTCAAATCTAAAATTGGAAAAATAAATAAATAAATAAATAAATAACAGACCACCTTCTCTATCTATACCCATAATGCATTTTGTCTGTTGGGTGACTGTTGTTGTTTGGAGTGGGGTGTGCTTTTAGGGGTTTTTGCTGAAAATAACAGAAATGCTAATTAAGACTGGGTTAAGCAATAAGAAATTTTTTTATGTTACATAAAGGGAAGTCTAGAGATTGATTCAGCAGCCTGGTGATGTTAACCAGAACACAAGCTCTTGGGCGCCTGGGTGGCACAGTCGTTAAGCGTCTGCCTTCTGCTGGCCGCATGATCCCAGGGTCCTGGGATCGAGCCCCGCCTCTGGCTCACCGCTCATCAGGGAGTCTGCTTATCCTTCTCCCTCTCCCCTTTCCCCCCACTGGTACTCTCTCTCTCATAAATAAATGAATCTTTAAAAAATAAAAAAGAATACAAGCTCTTTCCATTTTTTTAGTCTGCTGACCTTGTTTTTCCCTACTCTCTGAGGCCAGTCCACCTCAAGGCTGTGGCTACAGCCAGCAGGAACTAGAACAGGAAGTTTCCTTAATCACATTACACCAGGGGGTGAAGAAAACATCTCCCCCCAATTTGGAGATTGTAAAATGCTCATTCTGTCAAATTGGGCAAACCTAATAAGACACAATAAAAGCCACTGGGTATATTCTATGTACTCATCCTCACTCAGACTAATCAAGATCCAGCCCTAGGGTTTCAGATGGGAAAGATACATGAAAAAAAGAGAGTTTTGTTTGAAAAAAGGGGAAAGGGGAAAATTGAAGCTAACAGGTCCTTTACATACAATCAGAAAATCTGAGGTAGCAATAATAGGCACACATTTGCCATGATTTTCCAATCTAGTATATTCTATAAGTTTATTGCTATATAAAATACTTTTATTATATCTTAAAATACCTTAGTTTATTTGAATATATTTTATGAAAATACTGATTTTCATTTAAAATAGAGTTGAATATGATTGCATTACATTTTAGAGCCATTTTTTGACTAGAAAAAAAGTGCTATGAATTTTCTAAGGGGAAAATGTATAATCTAACAGAGATCCAGCAAGCAAATAATATGAGATACACATGCGCTTCTGCATTATGAAAAGTAGAGAGATAGAAACTCTTTAAAATAGTTACTATTTTCAGGGGTGCCTGAGTGGCTCAGTTGGTTAAGTATCTGACTTCAGCTCAGGTCATGATCCTGGGATCCTGGGTTCAAGGCCCGAGTAGAGCCCAGAATACTGCTTGTCCCTCTGCTCCTCCCCCACTTGTGTGCAAGTGAGTGATCTCTCCCCACCCCCAAATAAATAAATAAATAAATAAATTCTTTAAAAATAATTAGTGACTACTTTCTGAGTCACTCAGTGGTATAATTTATTCATTTCAATATTTCCTGTAGCACCTCTACCCATTATTGGTGGTTTTCAAAATGATATTAGCATAGGAACATCTTTTGCAAATGAAAGCTTGCAAGGAATGCCAGTATAAAAGACAAGCAAAAAGTGGAATTACTCTGATTGAAGCAGCAGTTCTACCTACTTTGCCTCTTACTTGTTTCTGTCACCACCTTTCACCATCGTGGATATCAGCAGGCGTGGGGGTGGCTGCCGTGAAGCAGTTCAAAAACAATTGACATATATTATTGCCAAAGATCATGGAAGGACCAAGAAGTAGAGGGCTTTTGGAATTAAAATGACATGGCAATAATGCTAATTTTTCTATGAAGATTCAGATTCACATCTTTCCTAACATGAATTTTACGTTTATTATTAAAGATGTAGAAATGCTAGACAATAGAGAACTCCATTTAATAGAACATCATACAATTACCAAGGGGATACTATACTGTGAACAAATAGAGTAAAAATGTCCATGTTAGAGCATATGATAATGAAACACAAATAAACTTCACATTGAAAAACAACGACTATTTTGCAAACGCAGCATTATATGTATTTTTTGTATGTGAGGTTATTTTCTTACTACTTCATCTTATCAATTATGTACTGCAGATCAATTTCCTTCTAGTTTAATTATGATTTTGCTCACACGCTTGCTATTACCAAATCAATACAGGAGAATATAACGCATTATAAGTACACATGCCATTGTGTGTTTGGCACTGTAAGATATTCCAAATAAGACATTTGTTGGAATCACCATAACTTTTCTTCAACATGAAAAGGGTTTAGTTTATTCTTATATTTAAGTATTGTGTGTGTAGGAGTTGGGATGGCTTTTCAGATTTGTCACAATTTAAGGAGAGCAGGTCAAGATTTATCCATACACACACACACACACACACACACACACACACACACCAATCCTAGTGACCAGTCATTGGGTCTGGGTGTCCTCAGGGAGAAGTGTGGTACATAACCTTGAGTAAAATAGCTATTTCTGTTGAGGATATTCCTAGGGAGGGTTCAGCTGTGAGCTGGCAGCAGCCAACTTTCTCCACAGCTCAGGTAATGAATGTCTTGATCCTGAAGGGAGAATGGTGTTGTACCACCCCAAATCAACTCTGATTCCAGTTCTTTCTTCTGAAAATTGATCATTAAAGAGAAAAATTAAAAATCCTAGAAAAGACCACAGGCAGTAATTTCTCTGACATCAGCCATAGCAATACTTTTCTAGATGTGCCTCCTGAGGCAAGGGAAACAAAAGCAAAAATAAACTATTGGGACTACATCAAAATAAAAAACTTCTGCACAGCAAAGGAAACAATCAACAAAACTAAAAGGCAACCTACAGAATGGGAGAAGATATTTGCAAACAGTATATCCAATAAGGGGCTAGTATCCAAAATATATAAAGACCTTAAAAAACTCAACATCAAGAAATAATAATAATAATAATAATAATAATTCAATTAAAAAATGGGCAGAAGACATGAACAGACATTTCTCCAAAGAAGACAGCCAGATGGCCAACAGACATATGAAAAGATGTTCAACATCATTCATCATCAGGGAAATGCAAATCAAAACCACAATGAGATATCACCTCACCCCTGTCAGAATGGCTAAAATAAAAACACAAGAAATAACAAGTGCTGGTGAGGATGTGGAGAAAAAGGAAACTTCATGCACTGTTGATGGGAATGTAAACTGTACAGCCATTGTAGAAAACAATGTGGAGTTTCCTCAAAAAATTAAAAATCGAATTACCATATGATCCAGTAATCACACTACTGGGTATTTACCCAAAGAATATGAAAACACTAATTTGAAAAGATATGCACCCCAATGTTTACTGCAGCATTATTCAGAATAGTCAAATTGTGAAAGCAGCCCAAGTGTCCACTGATAGATGAATGGATAAAGTGGCATATGTATACACACACACACACACACACACACACATATATAATGGAATATTATTCAGTCATAAAAAAGAATGAAATCTTGCCATTTGCAACAAACATGGATGGCTCTAGAGGGTTGAAATAGTGAAATAGGTCAGTCAGAGAATAACAAAGGAACAAACAAATGAACAAATGAAAAAAGAGACAAACCAAAAAACAGATGGTTCTTAACTATAGAGAACAAACTGATGGTTGGGGGGCAAGTAGTGGAAATGAGTGAAATAGGTGAAAGGAATTGGGAGTGCACTTATCGTGATGAGCACTGAGTAACGTATAGAATTGTTGAATCACTATAACCTGAAACTAATATAACACTGTATGTTAATTATACTGGAATTAAAATAAACTTTAAAAAAAGAATTAGGTACCTATCCTGCCCTTTTGGAATGAATTAGCAGAACAACCACATAGAATTAATGGATGAGGGAAGTTCTCTGTAAAGAATCCCAAAACTAGCAAAGGCAAAAGAAATAAGAGAGTTGGAAAATCAACAATTTATAACCCCTAACTAAAAATCTGATTCAGACAACAGTATCAATAGATGCCAAAATTATTAGGCACCAAAGAATAATTTATAGTGGAAGGATCAGAGTATTATCTCTTGAACTCATGAATAAATCTTAGTATCAAAAAGCAGGACATTATCTGCCTCAATTGGACAAAATGAAGTACACATGCCATTTATGAATTATTTTTGTCCAAAAAAATTGGAATCTGACTTTAGATCTAACTTCAAGTCTATACAATAAGAGAAGCAAGTTAAACTCCACCACAAAGAAGCAATAGTCAAATCCAGGAAGTGGGACCCTGTATAGATCAATGGACCTGATTTTTTTAATACGCCAAGGCTTGAAAAAATAAGGTGGTGGGGAGAAAGGAGGGGGGTGGACTTAAGATAAATAACAACCATAAACAACGTGTGAACTATTTTTGTTTGGATCCTAATTTATCCTAATTTATTTTTTAGAAGATTTATTTATTTATTTATTTGAGAGAGAGAGCAAGCACAAAGAGGTAGGGAGGGAGGGAGAGGGACAAGCAGACTCTGTACTGAGCACAGAGCCCAATGGTGGGGGAGGCTAGCTGGATCCCAGAACCCTGAGATCATGACCTGAGCTGAAATAAGAGTCAGACACTTCACCCCCTAACCGACTGAGCCACCCAGGTGCCTGTAGATCCTAATTTAAATGAACTATAAAAGACATCTTTAAGAAAAATCAATGAAATTTGAATGTAGAATGGGTATTAAATAATATTGGAGAATTATTTATTAATTTTATTAAGTGTAATATTGCCATTGTGGCAATTTTAGGAAATATCCTTATTTTTTGGAAATTCGTGTTAAAGTATTTAAGAGTGAAATGACATGATGGTTCATATTTATTTTAAACTAGTGCAGCCAAAGAGAAGAAAAGGTGGGGTGAGGTGGCAGGAATGAAAAAAAGAGATGAAATAAATATAGCTGAATGCTGACAGACACTAAAGCTGTGTAATCAGTATGGGGTTCACAAGACTACTGGCTTTACTTTTTTGTACATTTGAAAATTTTCATTATAAATGTTTAAAGAAAAAATTATTTTCCAAATTTCCTGATGTTTTTCTTTCCCATTTTGGGAAAGAATGGGAATATTGGAGAGTTTAGTTTCTAATGTGTTTGAGAACATGTGTACAGAATGGTTCAATTATAAATACAATACACACCTCTGAATTTATTCATAATTAAATAAGAAGTATGTGGCAAATTAGAACTTTCATTGTGTGACAAGAAAGGAACGCTCATTATTCCTTCCTTGATGTATATGTCAACTATTCAGTGATGCTAATGTTGCATAAACACAGAGTAAATGATGGAAGAACACATTTCCTTTAATAAAACACCATTATTCTATTTGTGAAAAAGAGATTATATCTGAGACTTCTAGCCCCAAGATGAAACTATTTAATATCATTAAAATTCTAGCCCAATCTGCTTTTTTAACTGAAACTCCCATTAAAATATGCAAGGGGAAATTGCACTTTCATAACCTACTTATTACATATCAATTTCCAAGGATGAATCCTCTAACTATATATTTATACTAATTTCTACAAATCTAGAGGCATGGTCAAACTGGAGACTGAGGTTAATATGTGTTTGAATACTTGGAATTTTTAGACAGGGTGTCATAGTATTGACTAGAAATATCACTGATATCAAATTTGGGGGACAGGGTGAAAGATGGAGAATACTGGGTGTGATTGGATTCAAGTGTTTGGGCAGAGGAAAGTGTCAGACTCCTGGCATCATGAGCCTTTAGATGGAATAGGTTCTTTCACTATTAAGGTGTTCACCATAATGGAGATAACTCAGAATCCTGATATTCTCCTTTACAAACCAAGGAAGGATGCATAAGTAAGCCTTACCACCGCTCTCTCTTTCTGTCTACATTTTAGTGCAGTTTATACTACTGACCAAAAACTAGTTGTCACTTGAAGCATACACCCTTTTCTGCAGCTCTGGATTTTTGTGTTTCTGTCTTAATTACACCATTTGTGATGGTCTCGTTGTCATAATAAATGACATTTTATACTATAGTCCTTAACCATTTGGCGGTTACAGACCCCTTTGAGTATATCAGTCAGGGTTCTATCTGTAAGCAATAAAAGCCAATTCTGCCAAGTTTAAGAGGAATATTGACTCACTGAAGGGATATTGGTGGTTTCCAGAATTGCTGGTCATGGTGGAAGAATTAGCTTTGGGGGTAGGCAAGCAGCAACTAAGTCCAAATCTTTCTGCAGAATTGGTATCAGTGAGGACGGCACTGCTGCCCTCTCTGACACCTTCCATGGCCTCAGGACTCACTCTTGTTACAGCCACAACCATCAGAGTTCCCCACCTGCCCCCCATGCTGTGTCTCTAGTTCCAATTCCAATTCAGAAACAGTGGGAAAGGGACAAAGTGTTCACATCCCAGCTGCAGCGGAGGGTGGGAAAGCATTTGTCCGATATTTTTGGGTTCAGTAATGGGAGGTAAGCAAGGCTATGAGTTCCAAGACAGATAAAGCAAAATTTAAAGGATAAATATCCAATACAAAATCTCTAATGAATGTAGATTCTTCCCAGAAAAAAAATATACACACGCAACATTTTTTATTCATTTCTGAAGGTTCTTGAGCCTTTAAGACCCATCTGTTTGACTGCTAGAGAAAAAAATGGGTCCTGTTGGTGGTGGCTGCCATCGTTTGAGAAAATGAATCCTGCTACACAATATAAAACCTACAGAGAATGAGTTCTAATTTTCTAAATAAAATATTTAGACTTATTTATACATCAAGTTGAGTTCTAGATGAGGAGTGTGGGTATGGCTGCATGTTTAAAATGTTATAAATTACCTCTTCCCTTATGAGTGTTATGTTCATAAAATTCCTCAATTATCATCATGCTAATGAAAGTAAATTTTTATTATTATCGATGTAACCATATTAATCAGGGCCCCTTGTGTCCTGTCAGCTTTGAGTCCTTAGCTGTGAACTGTGTATATATATACATATATATTTTTATATATATGTATAAAACCCAGCTCTCAAAACTAATTTCAAATGAATTTCAATTTTTTTAGTTGCAACTCTCAAGAAATATCAGGGAGGATCTAATTCACAATCCATGACAACACCTGTTAAAACTTCCTCTTCTATTCTTCCTTCCCTCAGATTCTCATATACCCTAGATTCTTGGGAACAGTGCTGTCCAATAAGGTAGCTACTAGCCATATCTAGCTATTTTAAATTTAAATTAATTAAAATGCAGTGAAATTTAGCATTCTGCAGTCACACTAGCCATATTCAAATATTCAATAGTCCCAAACATTTCAGAAACAGAACAATTCCATAATCGCAGAAAGTCCTACTGGAAAACACTGCTTGAGGGCCTCACCTCAATAAACCACCAGCCTCTTCCAGATACCCACCCAAGTAGCCATCTGCACCCCCAAACTTCCTCAGCTCTTTGAAATGAAATGGCAAACACTCTCTTTCAACCTTTTTTTTCTTTTCTTCCACTTTAGTTCACCTCCTTTCCTACTATATTTTTCTAATTTTATATCACAAAGAGATGCAGAGACAGAGCTAACAGAAAGCTCTCTAAGAGAAATCCAAGCAGGGTGTCAGGCAGGAAATATTTACGTGTTAAGATGTCCTTTCACAATCACATCAATATAAAAATTACTATCATTTACTAAATGTCTTCTGATACACTCATCACTTCTAATGGTCCTAGTAACCCTTCAGAAATAAAAGTACTTCAATGTCATTTGAAAAATAAAAATTAGGCTTGGAGAATCAGAGCTAGATACATTATTTCTTCCCTATAAGGCCCATGTTCTCTCCTCTCTACCATTCTGTATCTCTCTGAAGATACAAATATGGACATTCCCATAGCAACACAAGCAGACAAGGGTAAAATTCCCAAAGATCTCCCTTAGATAGGTTAAATGAGAAGTCTCTGCCACAAATATATTTTTGGATAAACTCTTTGAGGAAAGAAAAACCTCCTCGATCATGTCCCAGCATAGTCTGGACATAAGCATTTTAAAAATTCACAATTCGTTACAAGAATGACTAAAAAATGCTTTCCATTTTGGACTTCCACAGCGCTTTCCAACTCTTCCAGTTTGGTCTTAAAAATAAGTACAAAATGTATAATCAAATAAGCAGATGGAAAAATGCCAGTTTTATCCTCATTACTGACAGTCTATGCAAAACCATCTGATTTTAATCTTCCCACTTGATTTACCTCATGTTTTAAAAATTTTCCAGCCAGTGAGGAATAAATGCAAAACAAGTATAGTGTTATGTTTTAAGGCTTGCCAGAAATTCAAATGTGAGCATTACCAGTTTGTTATAAAAATCAAGGTAAGGAATGTTTTAATGCCACAAGCAAAAGCAGAAAGGCACTTATTTCCCCTCAAAAATCACATTAAGAAAAAAATATTTTCCTCTTCTGGAATTTAAGGAGAACACGGTTTAGAAAAATAAAACAGTTAGAAAGAAAAGGGGGAGGATGGACCTTGCTAATCTCCCCATTTTCCTTTTCCCAGTTCTTCAGCACATTTCCCTTTTGCCAATAGTAAAATTTGTTCTTTAGAGTGCAGATTGGACCAAATGCTAGCCCAGAATATTGGTATTTATCTCTTACTGGCTTAGGAAGTGGATGTGTATCTCCAGACAGAATTTAACACATATCATTTAATCAAGGAATACAACTGTTTCTCATGCAAGGTGAATTTGGGGAATTATATTCACTATGTCTGGGAGCTTAAACCACAAGCACCATATGTGGTTTTAAATATTAACAAGAACTGCTGAATGGGGATAATATGATTTCCAAATACTCTATCTTGTTGAGTGACAAAAGTGTAGATTAGATTTTACTGAGTTCTGATAGACTAAATATTGAGTTTATCCTACAATTAAACATGGATTATCACAGAGCTAAGATAAAAAAAGACTTCAAACAGTGGGAAGAGACCACCACAGCTACTTTCAGGGTGTACCTAAGCCTCATCTCAGCTGCAGTTGCATCTATAGCCCTGTCTTTTCACAGCCTATTCTATTTTTTAACCTAACTAAGAACCTGAAATATTTTCCAACTCTACTGCCCTGGGTTTGCATTTGGCAAAGCATTAAATCCTCAGGATTTGTGAACAAGCTTTCTTATTAGTTTACAAACTAAGAAATGGTTCTAATAGTAATCTAGAATTAACATTAATCAATGTCAACAAATCGAAAGTCTTTTCACTCAATTTACCTCCATCCCCTCTCCAAGTCCCACCTCAATGTCATGTCATCTCTTCCCTGACACCCACGTTCAAAGTACCCTCTCCTTTCCTTCTATCTGCCATTACCAGATATACCAGGTCTAATAAAATCATGAAGAAAAGGAGTTTATTCCAAGCTGACAGCATAGGAATTGACTAGAAGTCTGGAGATTCATGACCCAGCAAAGTCAAACAAAGCAACCAACTCAGCCAAAGGGGTCAACAACTTCATCAGCAATTTCAATTCTTGAGTCACACCCTGGAAGACAGGCCAGTGGACATGCCCTGGTTCCCAAGATCACTCCCTGGCTAAAGAAATGCACAGCACCTTGATTTATACCCCCCCAAAACTGCAAGGAAATGATAATTCCAAAACCAGAATCAAGCACTGTCCTGAAAGAAGGGGGAATGCATAATAGGCAAATGTCTACTGCACCATTCATTTGACAATTCATCAGGCTCTGCTTACTAATGCCTCTGGTTTTCATACTCAAATGTTATTTAAGTTGCATTTTATTATGGAACGTTGGATGGATTTGCTTACATTTCATCTTTCCTACTAAACTGTTAGCACCTCAAAGGCAAAAATAACATGTGTTTAAACCACCTACAGTGCCTTATACAAAGTAAGTGGTCAATAATAGTTTATTAATTTAAGACAAGAAGATATAATTTCTTAAAGGTTTGTTTTACATCACAATAAAATCACTTTTGAGGTTTTTCAACCATTTATTTTGGAATCCTCTTAAAAAGCCAGGTTCTTAATATCTGCAGCTGTTTTTTCTTTCAAAAATATTTGGTATTTCATTGGCAAGAGAAGCTGCTGGAATAGTTGCTGAGTACGAGAAGAACATGTCAACAAATGAGGAGCTTAGCATTCACACAGGGCTTATTTAAATCTTAAATATTTACTTCACACTCTAAAGATATCAGTCATTGCCAAGCAATGAAACTGTGTCCAACATACTACAGGATCTGGGCTCCAAGAGTCAAATTCTCTCTGACCACTTTCCCTTCTCCACAGAAAACCTGCCAATAAGACAGAATTCTAACCATGTATAGTGAACAAAAGGCTCTGTACAAGTGGTTATCAAACAGAACCCCAGCGGCATATTTCCTACAGCTGTCCTGTGTAGACAAACACTGGCCTGTGATGGAAATGTGATGCCTCCCTTTCCGCTAACTAGTTATTTCATCCTGGGTATCATTTTCTCCCTTTCGTCTTGAGCTTCCTCTCCTGTAAAGCAAAGATGCTAGATTGGGACATCTGACCCGACTCTACTGTTCTCTGTATCTGTTTCTAGGCCTTTCATCTTCAAATGAGCCCAAAATCATACCTTACACTTAATAATAATGACAATGACTAACATTTATTGAGTTCACACTATGAACTAGCCTGAAAGTTTTACATAGCTGTTACTGTCATTTACCACAATCTTCACAGGTAGCTATTAATTATATCCATTTTATATATGAAAAAAACTAAGGTTGCAACAAAGTAGCAACTAACCTAAGATCATAAAATGAAAAAGTTTTAGGGTCAGGATTCATATCCAATTCCATCTCTCTCCAGAGCTTCAGCTATTAGTAATTGCCACAATCTACAGCCTTGCAAATATCCACTGTCACCAGACATTAAGCCATGTTAAATAAGTAGACAAGACAGTATCAACCTAAACTATTAATGAGAGGCATAGTTTCAGAGCATTGAGCATAGATCAGTCAAATATTCACAAGTATTTTAATACCAGAACACAAATCTTTATTTTTACCATAGTAGTACATTATCATTTCTCCATGCTAACTCCTTCACTCAGCAACACAACACTCAAATGTCCACATTGTGAAAGACAAGTAGGTGAGAAAGTATCACAAAGACCACCATCATGCATGGAATGTTTATTTCCATGGGTTGTATCCATCTGAAGTGAGACAGGAGACTTCAATCTCAATTACTTGAAAGCAGTGGTTGGGAACATAATCTCAATATAATAAAGGCCTTATAGGAAAAACTCACAACCAACATCATACCCAATGGTGAAAAACTGAGAGCTTTTAAACCCTAAAGACTTTAAAAAAAAAAAAAAAAGAAAGAAAGAAAGAAAGAAAGAAAGAAAGAAAGAAAGAAAGAAAGAAAGAAAGAAAGGAAAAGAAAAACTACTGGAACTTATAAATGAATTCAGTAAAGTCACAAGATACAAAATCAATGTACAGAAATCTGTTGCATTCCTATACACTAATAATGAAGCAGCAGAAAGTGAAATTAAGAAAACAATCCCATTTACAATTCCACCAAAAACAATAAATATCTAGGAATAAATGTAACCAAAGAGGTGAAAGACCTATACTCTAAAAACTATAAAACTGATGAAAGAAATTCAAGACAATGCAAAGAAATGGAAAGACATTCCACATTCATGGGTTGGAAAAACAAATACTGTTAAAATGTCTATACTACCCAAAGAAATCTACACATTAAATGCAATCCCTATCAAAATACCAACAGCATTTTTCACAGAACTAGAACAAATAATCCTAAAATTTGTATGGAAACAAAAAAGACCCCAAATAGCCAAAGCAATCTTGAAGAAGAAAAATGAAACTGGAGGTGTCACAATTCCAGATTTCAAGTTATGTTACAAAGTGGTAGTAATTAAAACAGTATAGTGCTGGCATAAAAATAGACACATGGATCAATAGAAAACCCAGAAATTAACTTACAATTAATCTTCAACAAAGAGGAATGAATATACAATGGGAAAAATAGAATCTCTTCAACAAATGGTGTTGGGAAAATTGGATAGCCACATGCACAACCCATGAAACTGAAGCATTCTCTTTCACTATATACAAAAATAAAATCAAAAGGGATTAAAGACTTAAATATGACACCTGAAACCATAAAAGTCCTTGGAGAGAGCACAGGCGGTAATCTCTGACATCAGCCATAGCAATATTTTTCTAGATCTGTCTCCCAAGACAAGGAAAACAAAAGCAAAAATAAACTATTGGGATATCATCAAAATAAAAAGCTTCTGCACAGCAAAGGAAACCATCAACAAAACTAAAAGACAACCTACCAAATGGGAGAGATATTTGCAAACAAGATAGCTGATAAAGGATTACTATTCAAAATATATAAAGAATTGATACAACTCAATACCCCAAAACCCAAATAATCCAATTAAAAAACAGGCAGAAGATATGAACAGACATTTCTCCAAAGAAGACATACAGACGGTCAACAGACACATGAAAAGATGCTCAACATTACTCATCATCAGGGAAATGCAAATCAAAACCTCAATGATATATCACCTCATACCTGTCAGAATGGCTAAAATCAAAAACATAAGAAACAACAAGTGTTGACCAGAATGTGGAGAAAAAGGAATCCTTATGGACTGTTGGTGGGAATGCAAACTGGTATAGCCATTGTGGAAAACAGTATGGAAGCTCCTAAAAAATTAAAAATGGAACTACCCTACAATCCAGGAATTGCACTACTGGTATTTACCCAAAAAATATAAAAACACTAATTCAAAGGGATGTATGCACCCCTGTATTTATTACAGAATTATTCACAATAGCTAAGATATGAAAGCAGCCCAAGTGTCCATCAATTGATAAACAGATACCAAAGATGTGGTGTGTATATATACCATATACACATATAATGGTATATTATTCAGCCATAAAAAAAATGAAATCTTGCCATTTGCAACAACATGGATAGAGTTAGAGAGTATAATACTAAGTGAAATAAATCAGTCCATGAAAGACAAATACCATATGATCTCATTCATATGTGGAATTTAAGAAATAAAACAAATGAGCAAAGGAAAAAGAGAGAGAGAGGGAAACGAAGAAACAAACTTTATAGGGAACAAACAGATGGTTACCAGAGTGGAGCTGGGGGGCGGGGTGGATGGGGAAAATAGAGATGGGGATTAAAGAGTACACTTATCATGATGAAAAAATAAAATAAAATTATTTTTTTAAAGTAGTGGTAGGTTTTTATAGGCAATATCCCTCTAGAAGGGAAGATGAAATCTGTGTTTGATTGTTTTTTAGGCTAAAGCAGGAGCCTTACTTCAAACAAAATTGTAAAAAAAAATATTGTCACTCTCATTTTCTCAATACTGCCCATAGCTCCCTCATTCAGTGTTTCTTCTCCCTTTTCAGGCTTTATACCTTTGTCCTTTCTCTTTTTCAAAACCTATTCTTGAAAACCATTGAGACACATAAACATCTCAAGGTATTCAAGAATGAAAACAATTAAAAGATACGAGGGCTGAGACCATCTGGCGGTTAACATGGCTTAATTAAGAATATAGACTAGCTATGTCAACATAAACTAGTTGTTTGTTCCAGGAAACTTTGCCTGGGAAAGATAAAGCTGTAAACCAATAAGGGGGGAAAAAGAAGAAAAAATCTTTGCTGTTTGCTTCAGGAAATTCCCACAGATCAATTGTCAGAGACAAGAATCTGCTCACCTTGGCAAACACTTGCTTATCATACCAAGTTTATTTATCAGGGCTTATTTTAAGACCCTCAATCACAAGGTCCATTAATCACAAACTATAATATCACAAACTTGCTCAACTCAAATCAATTCATCATCTTGAAAGACCTACCTCAAATCATTTGAGCTCTGACATAAAAGCCCTAAAATTATACCACTTCTGACTTTGTCCTTCTGAGACACTGTTAGGACTGGGGATATGGTGGACTACCTTGCTGCAGTGAGTTCTAACAAATTTAGCTTTGCTTTATTAATAGTTCGACTGGTGATTTGGGGAGGAGTCCAACAGCACTATATGTAAGATGATATAACCCATGTTTCTCTAGGTCACAGCAACCTGGGAATAAAACTTTCAAGAAATAATATTTCTCTGACAAATACTTAGTGGCTAAGTCAGGAACCAAATATGCCCATCTAGTCTGAGTTGAGGGACTTCAAGTTCTCCAAAACTATGTACCCGTTTCTAGAAGATACGATGTGTGTCTCGAATTTAATTTTGAAAAGTTTTCTCAGTATCCACTCACTTCTGAGGCTTTTGCTGTGCTAAACGTTAAGTGAAGGAAATGGCACTGTTACTGGAGCCGAGCTTCTTCTTTAGCTGTAGAAACTATTGGCCTCCCCTAAAGTCACTAGCCTTGCTGCCCACCACTTAGGTCACCACTGTTTTAGCCTTCTGTAGCTGATCATGTGTTGAAAGCTGACCAAAATCAGTGATGCTCATATCATTACTTCCAGGGCTGAAGTTAGGGAGTATTCACAGTGAGAGATGCCTCAAAAACTACAAGGTTACACTGTGTAAGCCATTACCTGCTCCACATATGTATATGACCAATGGGAGGCCACACGTCAATAATAAGGATTATTGATGAGCATTTCGACAATCAGGGAAATAAACAGAATGCAAAGAATCAAAGTGATATTTTTATTCATTGATTTCATTTTTCATGCATACAACAAATATTTGAGTGTCTTGCGACAAAAAGGAATTCATGGAGGGTCTTAAAGTGTTGGTATCCATCCGGTAGTTTTGGCATCCATTCTCCATTAACCCCATATTTACTGAACACCTTCTATGTGTCACAGGCAGTGCAGCGCTGAAGATAAAATGGAAAAAAAAAACAAAACAAAAACAAAAAACTAGATAGTCCTCACCAAGCCTAAAAGCAGAATGGGGAAATAGATAATGAAACAACTGAAATATAGAATGACAAATTCAATGTAGGAGTAGATGGTAGTGCAACAGCAGAAAAAGAGGACCTCACACCTAAAGATGCACAAAGACTGAAAATGAAGGGGTGGAAAAACATTCACCATACAAATAAAAGTTAAAAAAAAAAAAAAGAGCCAGGGTAGCAATACTTATATCAGAAAAATAGACTTTAAAACTAAGACTGTAACAAGAGATAAAGAAGGGCATTACATAATGATAAAGAGATCAATCCAACAAGAAGATATAACAATTGTTATATTCAGCCAACACTGGAGCATCTAAATACATAAAGCAAATATTAACGAGCATAAAGAAAGAAATTGATGGTAATACAATCATAGTAGGGGACTTTAACATTCCACTTATACCAGTGGATAGATCTCCAGACAGAAAATCAATAAGGAAACAGCATCTTTGAATGACACATTGCACCAGCTAAGCATAATAGTATATACAAAACATTCCATCCAAAATGACGGAATACATATTCTTCTCAAGCATACATAGAACATTCTCCACAACAGATCACATATTAAGCCATAAAACAAGTCTCAATAAATTTTAAAAAGTTAAAATCATACCATGCATCTTTTCTGATCACAATGATATGAAATTAGAAATAAATCACAAGAAAAAAACTGGAAAAAACACAAACACGTGGAGACTAAACAACATGATACTAACCAATGGGTTAATGAAGCAATCAGAGAAGAACTCAAAAAATAAATGGAGACAAATAAAAATGAAAACACAATGATCCAAAATCTCGGGGACACAGTGAAAGCAGTTCTAAGAGAGAAGTATACAGCAATACAGGCCTGCCTCGAGAAACAAGGAAAAACCTCAGTCTAACCTTAGACCTAAAGGAACTAGAAAAAGAAGAACATAAAGCCCAAGGGGTGTAGAAAAAAGGAAATAATAAAGATCAGAGCAGAAATAAGTAACATAAAGACGAAAGAAAGAAAGAAAGAAAGAAAGAAAGAAAGAAAGAAAGAAAGAAAGAAAGAAAGAAAGATCAGTGAATCCAAGAGCTGATTCTTTGAGAATATAAACAAAACTGATAAACAGCCAGACTCATCAAGAAAAAGAGAAAGGACCCAAATAAAATCAGAAACAAGAGAAGATAAATAACAACTGACACCACAGAAATACAAAGAATTATAAGACAATACTATGAAAAATTATATGCCAACAAACTTAACAACCTAGAAGAAATGAATAAACTCCTAGAAACATACAATCTTCCAAAACTGAACCAGAAAGATACAGAAAATCTGAATAGACGGATTACAAGTAACAAAATTGAATTAATAAGCAAAAAACTACCAAAAAATAAAAATCCTAGATCAGATGGTTTCACAAGTGAATCCTACCAGACATCTAAAGAAGAGTTAATACCTACTATCCTCAAACTATTCCAAAAAATAGAAGAGGAAGAAAAGCCTCCAAATATATCCTATGAGCCCAACATTACCTTGATACCAAAATTAATCAAAGACACCACAAAAAAAGAGAACTACAGGCCAATATCCCTGATGAATATAGATGCAAAAATCCTCAACAAAATATTAGCAAACCACATACAACAGTATATTAAAAAGATTGTTCACCACGATCAGGTGGGATTTATTCCTGGTATGCAAGGGCGGTTCAAGATGCACAAATCAATCAATGTCATACACCATATCAACAAAACAAAGTATCAAAATCATATGATTATCCCAATCAAAGCAGAGAGAGTATTTGACAAGCTTCAACATCCATTCATGATAAAAACTCTCAATAAAAATGGGGCTAGAGGGACCATACTTCAACATAATCAAAGCCATATATGAAAAACCCACAGCTAACACCATACTCAATGGTGAAAAAAATTAGAGCTTTCCCTCTAAGGCCAGGAACAACACAAGGATGTCCACTTTCACCACTTTTATTCAACATAGTATTGGAAGTCCTAGTCACAGTAATCAGACAAGAGAAAGAAATAAGAGACATCGATATTGATAAAGAAGAAATTAAACTGTCATTATTTGCAAACAATGTGATACTATACACAGAAAATTTTAAAGATTCTACCAAAAAACTACTAGAAGTAATAAATGAATTCAGTAAAGTGGCAGGACACAAAATTAATACCCAGAAATCAGTAGTGTTTCTTTATACTGACAATGAAGTCACAGAAAGATAAATTTAAGAAAATAATACCATTTACAACTGTACCAAAAAGAATAAAATACCTAGGAGTAAACTTAACCAAAGAGGTGAAAAACTTCTACTCTGAAAACCACAAAACACTGATGAAAGAAATTGAAGAGGACACAAACAAATGGAAAGACAGTCTATACTCATGGATCGGAAGAAATAATATTGTCAAAATGTCCATATTATCCAAAGCAATCTACAGATTCAATGCAATCCCTATCAAAATACCAATAGCATTTTTCACAGAGGTAGAACAAATAATACTAAAATTTGTATGGACCCACAGAAAACTCTGAATAGCCAAAGCAATCCTGAGAAAGAAGAACGAAGCTGGTGGTATCACAATTCCAGATTTCAAGATATACTACAAAGCTGTAGTAATCAAATCAGTATGGTCTAGCACAAAAAAAGACACACAGATCATCACAGAGACCCCAGAAACAAACCCACATTTATGTGGTCAATTAAATTATAACAAAAGAGGCAAAAATATACAATGGGGGAAAGACAGTCTTTTCAATAAATGATGCTGAGAAAACTGGACAGCTACATGTAAACAAATGAAAGTAGACTACTTTCTAACACCATACACAAAAATAAACTCAAATGGATTAAGGGCCTAAATGTGAAACCAGAAATCATAAAAATCCTAGAAGATGACACAGGCAGTATTTTCTCTGACATTAGCCATAGCAATATTTTTCTAGATACATCAACTAAGGCAAGGGGGAGAAAAAGCAAAAATAAACTATTGGGACATCAAAATAAAAAGCATCTTCACAGCAAAGGAAACCATCAAGAAAACAAAAAGACAATCTACTGAAGGGGAGATGATATTTGTAAATGATATATCTGATAAGGGGTTACTATCCAAAATAGAGGTACCCGGGTGGCTCAGTCGGTTAAGTGTCCGACTCTTGATTTCAACTCAGGTTGTGATCTCAGGGTCCTGAGATCGAGCCCCACAAGGGCTCTGTGCTCAGCAGGGAGTCTGCTTGAGATTCTGTCTCTCCCTCTCCCTGTCCCTCTGCCCCTCCCCCCACTCGTGCTTGCTCGCTCGCTCTCTCTCTCAATAAATAAATAAAATCTTTAAAAATATATATCCAAAATATATAAAGAACATACATAACTCAACACCAAAAAACCCCCCAAACAATCCAATTAAAAACTGGGCAGAGGACCTGAATAGACATTTTTTCCAAAGAAGACATACAATGGCCAACAGACACATGAAAAGATGCTCAACATCACTAATCATCAGGGAAATGCAAATCAAAACCACAATGAAATATAACCTCACACCTGTTAGGTTCACCAAAATCAAGAAGACAAGAAATAACAAGTATTGGTGAGGATGTGAAGAAAAATGAACCCTCATGCACTGTTGGTGGGAATGTAAATTGGTACAGCCACAGTGGGAAATAGTATAGAAGTTCCTCAAAAAATTAAAAATAGAAATGCCATATGATCCAATAATTCTACTATTGAGTATTTACCCAAGGATAATGAAAACACTAACTCAGAAAGATATATGCACCCCTATGTTTATTGCAGCATTATTTACAATAGCCAAGATATGACAGCAACCTAAAGGTCCATCAATACAGAAATGGATAAGGAAGATGTGGTATACACACACACACACACACACAAACTCACACACAATGCAATATTAGACAGCCATAAAAAAGGATATTACTGTGCCATTTGAGAAAACATGGATGGACCTAGACAATACTATGCTAAGTAAAATAAGTCAGATGGAGAAAGACAAACACCATATGACTCCACTCATAAATGGAATCTTAAAAAAATGAATAAAGAAACAGAAGAATTAGAACTATAAATACAGAGAACAAATTGATGGCAGAAGGGAGGGGTATGAGGGGTTGGGCAAATAGGAGAAAGGGGAGAGGGAGATACAGGCCTCCAGTTATGGAATGATTAAGTCACAGGAATAAAAAGCAGAGCATAAGGAATATGGCCAATCATATTGTAATAGTGATGTAATAAGTCAGATGGTAGCTAGACTTGTGGTGAACAGAGCATAATGAATAAACTTGTGAAATCACTAATTTGTACACCTGAAACTAATGTAACATTGTCTGTCAACTGGACTCAAATAAAAAATAGTAAAACTTAAATTAATTTTTAAAAAGGAGCAGAAAGAAGGTAAATAAATCCAGATTTTAAAATCAGGGAAGGATTCCTGGATTAAATGATCTGTGAAGGCTCAGAAACAAAAAAGAATATTATGTATTCAAGGAACAAATATTCAGTATGGGCAGAGCATATCATGTGAATTAGGAGGATAGGGGATACATGAGGCTGCATACTGGGAAAAAGACCATGAAAGTCATGTTGAGGAGTCTGGGATTTATTCTCAGGGGGAAAAAAAGGTTATTGATGACTTGAACCAGAGGTGTAAATCTATCAGATTTTTCAGAGTGATTAGTAACACTGTAGACAGTGAATTAGAAGGAAGCAAACAGGAGGCAGGAGGACCAATTAAAAAGCTATAGAAGGGGCACCTGGGTGGCTCAGTCGTTAGGCATTTGCCTTTGGCTCGGGTCGTGATCTCAGGGTCCTGAGATCGCGCCCCTCATGGGGCTCCCTGCTCGGCAGGAAGCCTGCTTCTCCCTCACCCACTCCCCCTGCTTGTGTTCCCTCTCTAGCTGTCCCTCTCTCTCTCTCAAAAAAAAAAAAAAAAATCTTTAAAAAAAAAACAAATAAAAAGCTATAGAAAAGACTCAAACAAAAATTAAGGTCTCCTGAACTAGTGTGGTAGCAATGATGATGGGGGGAGGGGGGGAGGGGACAGATCTAAGAAATAGGGAGGAAATAGAATTGATAGCCATAGTGATTGACTATAGGGGTGAAAGAGATAGAATGCAATCTTCCTCAACAGATGAGTCAGGTGATGTCACTCCTCAGGTCAAAATGAGAGCTAACATCTTTACTATGGGCTATAAGGTTGACAAAATCTATACCACACACACCTCTACTAGAGCACCACTGCCTCACTGATTTCACCTCCTACTGCCCTCCTACAAGCTTGCTCTACCTCCTAAAAGTCAACCAATGTTACAGGCACAAGTAAGACAAGTATATATCAATAAGATGCCAGCATCCCTGCACTGTTCAGTATGGCACAAGGCATATAGTGATGTGGATACTCAAAATAAAGACAAGTATGTTTTAGGGATTCTATCTAAGGTCTTCTATAAATAGACAAAGGATTGGCAAATAATCATAGACATACATACAGTTGTAATTTACTCAACTTTTCATCTAGCAAGGGTTAACACTTTTTCCCCAAATTGCAAGTCAGTTATCAAATAAGAGATAGAGAATGGAGAATAATATGGGTTTTATAACAAGAAAATGCTAGTAAGATGCAATTAAATTCTTGGTACGTAAATCTGTTTTCCTTTGTAACTTTAACAATTTAGAAACCCCAATCAACGCTAGTGTTTTGCAGCTCAACTGAGAACAAGTTTTCTCAAACTATAGCATGCATAAGAATCACTTTGTTAATAAGGCTTGTTATTGCTGGTGACCAAGGCCAAAATTTCTGATTCAGTAGGTCGTGGGTAGGCCCCAAGAATTTACATTCCTAACAAATTTCTAGGTAATGTAAATGCTGCTGGTCTAGGGACCACACTTGAAGAACCATTATAGGTCAACAAGACTTTCCTGAGCCAGTTTGTGACCAGTTTGACCATTTCCACTGGTATCTCTATGACTCCCAACTGAAGTTGGTTGAATTAAATATCTGAATACAGAATCACTAAATGTTATAAAAACAATTCAAGTTATTTTTAAAACTTAACCTTTAACTTAATTCTGATATTTTTCACAATATAGTCTGTCAGCCATTCTTTTCTTTTAATTTTTGCTTAAAGGATAAGTGAGCATTTACAATTACACGATTGGATAAATGTTGTTCATTGCTGAGCAAAGCATTATGTGCATTGTTTCCTCTTTATATGACTTTTGTTTTCTCTTAAAGTTAGTAATTGCCTCATTTTTAATTTGCTTAGTTTTCTATGACCTATCACTAATGTGATAGATCTTTCAAATACTTAGTGATAATATTTTCCAAATGATCAAATGCATTGGGTAACCAAAGAGTACAATTTTTTTTCCCTAGAGACCCCACTCCATCTTCCTGTTCCAATCTGACAGGTAGTTTACTGGGCTTGCTGCACAATCATTATCCTAGAAGTTCCTTTATCATTTTCCTGTGTTGGATCCACTATTTCCTAGTCCCATGCCTTCCTATTTCTTGATTTACTTGCTTACATTGTTGAACCATATACTCCAGCTGCATCAAAAGGAAGGAGATAGGTGAGGTAAATTTTGTGTTGTTGCATACCTGAAAATTTCTATATTTTTGATTAGCTGGTACAGTATCTTTAGACTAAATTTTTTCATTTTAATTTTTGAAGGCTGTGCTTTATTGCTTTCTAACTTCCATTGTTGCTAAAGAGAATTCAGATGATATTGTAATTTTCTCCTTCCTTTTTATGTGACTTTTGACTTTTCTCTGTTGAACTCTTAGAATCTTCTCTTTCATCAGGTGTTCTGAACTTTCAGACTAATGTGTCTTATGAGTCTTTTTTCATGGGCTGGGCCGTGAGTGGACTATTTCTTTTGAGGGATTCACATCTTTCAGCTCTGAGACATTTTCTTATACTGTTTACTTGATAATTTCCTCTAAGTGTCCAAGGAACTCCTATTAAGTAGATCTTAGAGGTCTTGCATGAATCCTTTCAATTTCTTGCTTATTCTTTCCAATTTCCCAACTCTTTGTCTTTTTTTTTTTTAAGTTGCTTTTTCAGGGCACCTGGGTGGCTCAGTCGGTTAAAAATCTGCCTTCGGCTCAGGTTGTAATCCTGGGGTCCTGGGATTGAGCCCCACATCAAGTTCCGCATCAGGCTCCTTGCTCAGCAGGGAGCCTGCTTCTCCCTCTCCCTCTGCCTGCTGCTCCCTCCTGTTTGTGCTCCTTCTCTCTGTCAAATGAATAAATAAATAAAATCTTTAAAAAAAAAAAAGAGTTGCTTTTTTCAACTTTATCTTTAAACCTATCAAATTTTTAAAATTAGATTTTCTTCTATTTGACATTCAATTTTGTTTTAATTAATTTAATTATTCTAATCGGACATTTGCTATATATTGAATTTCCAGGAGCTCTTTCTCAATCTCTTTCAGAATACTCTTTCATCTTTGGGATCATTAAGTATAGCTTCTTGGATTTTCTCTGCTGCTTCCTGTATTCTTTCTTTTTCATCCAGCTTTTTTTTTTCACAATTTGATTTCTCTCTTTCATTTGGAAGCCGTTTCTCTATGTCAGCAGATCTCAAACATTAACCTACACAGAATCATCTGAAAAGCTTATTAAAACACAGATTGCAGGGTCCCATCCCCAGGGTTTCTGACTCAGTACGTCTGGGGTAGGGCCAAAGAATTTGCACTTCTAATGCGTCCCCAGGGGCTACCGATGCTACTTGTCCAGAAACCAAATTTTTGTTTCAGGGTGACTGGGGTTGTATATCTTGAAGAGTAAAGATGACTCATGTGTATAAAGATGAATGACCTGATCTGGGTATTCTGTCCAGACTCTTTCTTAGAACCCCTGAGGCCATGACTTGAACCAAACCCCAGAATTCAGTGCTTTGTAGACTGGGCTCAGAATTGACTCTGGATGGTAGTGACCTAAAATTTTCAACATATTTCACATCTTGGTAGAAAACTGCTGGGCAAATAAAACATACAAATACACAACAATATCACATTATTGTAATTTCAAAATTTATGCTTGTAAAATAGAGTTTTCATAGAAAAGAACAGAGAATAAATTAACAAGAAATTTCCAGGAAAAGTTCAGGATTTAGGATGTCACTCTGACTTTAGCTACTGTAAAACAAAAGAATGAGTAAATTGAATAATACATCCTGATTATTCTTTATTAGCTATTGAATCTTCCTGGTAAGTGGAAGTGTGAGGACTGAGAGTTGCAGCCTCCTGAGTGATAATAACACTGAACAATCTGGAAATGATGTACTAGTAGCAGAAAAAGGGCACAAAGTATATACTTTGAGTGTCTATCTCATAAAAGATATTATCATTTATAGTTTTCTCTTTTCATTGACTCCAATTCTCTTGCAAATCCTGAACTCTGCAAGGTCAAAAATAAGACAAACAGCTCTGTCTAGTGGCAGATTTGATCATTGCAGCCAAAGTCAAGAACAGTACTCAAGTCAGACTCTAAAAATCTGTCTAAAACTTGGCAAGCAACCTTGACAGGAGGTGGTTGTTTTATCTCTGCTCAGGAGACACAATGGATAAACGCTTAAAGCCATCAGTCATGTCATCTCCATTTGGGATTCTCTCAGTAGTTAAGAGGTACAGGTGCAAAACCCAGCTCAGTAATTTAATTTAAAAGGAAAATAGTCCTGTTTGTGAAATTGTGCTTTTTAGATAACTTTGTCCAAAACGTAAGTTTACACCTTAGCCTGTTCTTATCTTCACTCTCCTTTTTCCCCACTTTCTCCTTTAATGGAAATCTGGAATTGAACTGTAACTCAAAACCTGTCATCCTTCACATGCCAGATCTGAGCTGCCTCGTGGCAGTTGAAGTGTCCTGACTTTGACAACTGTTTCCACAAAGCCCTCCAGAATGTGAATAGAGCATCACATGGAAAAAAAAAAAAAAAGGAAGAACAGCAGCTATTTGCTCCTGGTTCCATCATAAGGCATTCAGAAAATGGTGATCTTTTTCTTATAAACATTGGCTAATCCACTTCACCCATTTAACCATCCCCCACCCACCTCCCTTCTAAAACAGATTATTTTTTAAATGTATCAAAAGGATGAACTTGTATAGACAGTCCACATTGTGAAGTCAAAAAAGGTAAATTTAGAGACCCCAAAAATGGCAATGATACTCATGTTTTCAATTTTTACATACTTAGGCTAAAAGGAGAAGATACATACATTCTATCAAACTTCCCCTCAATGGCAATACTCTTAAGTTTTTAAGTTATGAAATGATGACCATATCATATAAGCAAAAAGCCATGAAGTCTAAGAATCCTGCCCATAATTTAGTGTTATAATCGAATAAAACCCATCACAGGGCTAATATGACACATATGTAATGATATGCATAATCACTGTAGCATTACACAGCAATTTCGCATAAATGGCAAAGTATTACGTAAATGACTGAAATTAGCATGACTTTCACACAGCCAAATGAAGCATTTCTGGAGTTGGCTGGAGAGAGGGATAACAAGACAGACTAAAAAACTGCTTTAAGACCCTGCCAAAGAAGACCAGGCAGCTGAGCCTCCCTCATTCTCTGGTGGCAGCACAGGGTTGAGGGGAAAAAAGAAATAAGGTAGGGTGGGTCCCACCAAGGAATCAAGGAAGAACAGTTTGTGACTGCTAGCTACTTTCTCTTGTTTAGCCTCATCTGGGGGTTCCTAGAAAATGCAAGACAGTTTGAACTTCCCTGCCACATCAATGGTAGCACCCTCCAACCTCCAGACTTCTGGACTTAAAAACAAAAAAAGTCCTCGAAGCTAATTTCTGCACTTCCTGCTACTGTCACCCTCATCATCACCACCAAGCAGAGCCCCTATTTAGCCTGAAATGCCAGCCATTTCTCCCAGCTATTAATAAACAGCCTTGGCATGGTTAACGAGTGTACTGTTAGGTGTTCATGCTTAGAGCAGGAGCACTGGATATTTGGGTTGCTGGAAAGGGAATTATAAGAGGGAAAAATAAAGACGGCACAGAAATGAGAGGGAGAAAGAAAAGACAAATTTTAACCTTCCTCAAAATTTTTCCCAGAGCTAATTCTGCCTATTAAAGCATCAGAAAATAATAAAAAGAACATAAAATTTTTTTTAAGATTTTATTTATTTTTTTGAGAGAGAGAGTGCGAGCATGAGCAGAGGTAGGGTCAGAGGGAGAGGGAGAAGCAGACTCCCCACTGAGTAGGGAGCCTGATGTGGGACTCGATCCCAGGACCCTGGGATCGTAACCTGAACCGAAGGCAGACACTTAACCAACTGAGCCACCCAGGCACCCAAAAAGAACATAAAATTTGAAGTTAGACTTTAAAAAGTTGAGATCATGGTTGTACAACAGCAGAGTGAGCTTGGAAAAATTACTTAACTTCTCCGAGCCTTGGTCTGTTTATCTGAAAAAAGTAAATAAGAAAAGTGTACCTACCTGATTCACAGCAAAATTCAAAAGACTAAAGTATAAAGTAGTTGGCATACATCATGCTTCTCACATGCTTTCACCAAAGAACTTACCTTAGTCTGGACTGCTATATCAGAATACCATAGCCTGGGTGGCTTAAAAAACAAACATTTATTTCTCCTGGTTCTAGAGAATAGAAAGTCCAAGATCAGGGTGCTGGCATATTTGGTGTCTGGTGAGAGCCCCCTTCCTGGTTTGTGGATGTCCTCACATGGGAGAAAACAGAAAGGGAAAAAGCAAGCTCTCTCATGTCTCTTCTTATGAGGGCACTAATCTCATTCATGAGGACTCCAACTTCATGACCTAATTATCTCCCAACGGCCCTACCTACCATCACATTGAGGATTAGTCTTGAACATGGGAAATTTGAGGAGACACAAATTCAGATTGAATAATCCATAGAACCCAATAGCAGTTGAGAGTGCATTCATGCCTGTGGAGATCCTGGGGGCAGAGCAGTCCTGAGGGACCAACCTGACTGCAAAATTATTTGAGGTTTCATACTTTAATTTCACTTTTTATACACACTTTATATTCTACTCTTTATGCATGTTGTTTAATATAAAAATAAATGTTTTAAATATTTACATCAAAGAAAATTGATACTATAATGTTTAACTTCTGATTTAGCATAGCCCTGGCCCACACTCTGGCTTGGGAAGTCCAAATAGAGTGCATCTAGTGCACAACAAATACTCTTCCCCCACCTTCCCCTCTCTTCTTGTCTCAGAAGCCAAGAGCAACTATCTTCTACCTTCGACAGGTTTCTCTCTCCCCCTTCCTGCCTAAAATGCAGAGACGAGAGTAGAAAATGAACCAGCTACTGGGTAGTTCTCAATTGAGAATGATTTTGACCACTGGGGGACATGTGGCAATGTCTAGAGGCATTTCTCATTGTCACAGCTGGGGACAGGGGGCACGAGATAATGAGATCTAATGGTAGAGGCCAGGGATGCTGCTAAACATCCTACAATGCACAAGACAGCTCCCACCACAAAGAACTATTTGGCCTAAAATGTCCCTAGGGCCGAGGTTGAGGAACACAGAGCTCCAGGTAACTGGCCCCGCTGTAACCATCAGCAGCCGAGACCCAGGCTAACTGATCTATGTGGGAGTGTTTTATGCTTTGCCAGGCTGTAGACACTCCCATTCTTCAGGGCACCTAAATTTAAACTTGAGCCGTTGAAAACGGGTTCAGAGTCTTTACTAGATTCTGATTTTGTTCAGAAATGAAAAGCTCACGTATCCAAGAAATTCAAAATAGAACTCTGCCAAATAGAGGTGTAATTACTTCATCATGTATTTCATATTCCCCTGCCGAGTACTGAAAAACCTATAAACTATTCCATTTATGTTCTAAGGGCACCAGGTATTCTAACCTAAATTTTCCACAAAAAGTATGAAAGATCAAAACATTGTTTGATACCAATTCTTGATTCACAAAGATACACACACCCGTAGACTCTCAAGGAAATTTAAAAAATGCGCATCGCACTGGGTGTTATATGCAAACAGTGAATCACGGAACACTACATCAAAAACTAATGAAGCACTATATGGTGACTAATATAACAAAAAATAAATTAATTAATTAAATTAAATAAAAATGCCATCGCCCTAAGACATGTAGTAGGATGTGATACTTTATGATATGGTTGCTGAAGATAAACGTCTGCATGTATCTGCCATCTCCATTACCCTAATTTCTCAATCTGGCACTTGAGATCAGCTTATTTTCATAATCCCCCTGCTGTGAGGTGTCCAGAAGCATCAATCAGGCCTGAGCTGAGAAGCATTTCAAAAATGACGGTATTCTCAAGGGGGAAAGAGATGTGAAAACTAATGAATGAGACAAGTCTTAATGGAAATTATATAAATACACATTTACCTGATGAGAATGACAAAATGTGTATCCAGCTACACAAATTATATCTGAACATACTAAGGAATGCTGCAACCCAGGCTTCATCTGTGTCTGAGTACAGATTTCCTTTAAAGCGTGATCAGGGGCGCCTGGGTGGCTCAGTCATTAAGTGTCTGCCTTCAGCTCAGGTCATGGTCCCAGGGTCCTGGGATTGAGCCCCGCATCGGGCTCCCTGCTCAGCGGGAAGCCTGCTTCTCCCTCTCCCACTCCCCCTGCTTGTGTTCCCTCTTTCACTCTCTCTCTCTCTCTAATAAATAAATAAAATCTTTAAAAAAAATAAATAAAGCCTGATCAATTTGTTTATATTTGGCTCCTTCTCATCTCTGGGCACAGCAATCATTCAACCTGATGGTCAGCAGGTGGAAACCAAGGGAAAAAAAGCCTTTGGAACCCAATGTAAGCCAAACATGGCCAGAAAATTTGTGAGTCAACAAATGAAATACCTGTGCTTTCCATAGAAGAACTTTGCTCTGATAGAAACTATTTTTTTCCTCTTACTATAAGAATTCCTAGTTTCACTTTACAGGATTTAGAAACAACTACCTTTAGACTTGGGCAAGAGGGCACCCTGTCCTGATCCCCATGCTATAAAGACATCCACTTTCCCCTCTTCTGGTCATCCCTACTCTGAGGGGTAAGGAATCATCTGCCCATAGACCATGCTCTGGGTACGCAGGACCTGGAGTTCCTTTTCCAAAGAGCCTCAAACACACTTCCAAGAGCTACAAAAGCCTTTCCTCAGATCTGTTCTTTCTTCCCAACGAGCACCTAGCAAATGGTGCTCCCTTCCGAAAGGGGGTAGGGAATGGAGCTTGGGCATATGAGCTAGAAAGTCCACAAACTTAGCATGTCAGGCCCTTATGGTCCAGGACAGAGTGAGGGATGGAAGGGCTGGGTGGCTGGGTGAGAGGAGTATAGGCCAAAGCCCCCCGGGTACATGGGTCAGCTCTCCAAATACTGACACATGCTGGCTGACTCCAAGTCCAAGAATTCTAAATGTGAAGTGGCCTTCAAAGTCTTTGAGAAGGTATATTTTTCAAGGTAGGTGAATAGAGCATTTTATTTGACAGTTTAGTAGCTTGATTTGTAAGTTTTAAAATATTTATGCATGCAGTATGTGGGCTTCCATTCCATCTCTTGCCCCAGTCCCCAGGTGTTTTCACCCTGCTCCTCACCCCGTCCCACCTCCCATCATAGCCTTTGTCTTGTCTGGTTCAGTGAACGTGGTTTTGCTGTTAACTCTACTGTATCTCACCTGACTGTTTCCCCTGCCTCTTAGAGTTTAGATGATGGCATGTAGTCTAATTTGCTGGCATTTTTCATCCACAATCTGCTCCTTGGAAATCTGCTGAGCAGTTCTTTGTCTCTAGGCAGCTTCTCCAACTAGCTTTGAACTTGTATTTTTGAAGCTGCTGTGTTCTGACTCTTTCCTTCCTCTCCTCACCCTCCCCTGTCCCAGGGCCCACACGCATGCTTGCCTGTTCCTCCCTTACAACTCTTTTCACAATGTCTGACTCACTCCAGGCCCTTTGTGTTCCTTTCTGGCTTCATCGATTGTGACTCCCTGCCAATTTCTTGCAATCTTTGTCTGCTCCTCTGCTCAGCATACTTTCTGGCTGCTTCTTCCTTCTCATTCTTTAGCAATTTCAATAGCTTTTCCAGGGAGGGCTTCCCTCCTCCTTCTGCTTCATGTGTCTTTATAGGAAATAGGGAATTAATCATTCTATTCCCACTTTGGGTATTCTCCCTCCTTCTACCCCCCAGATACTGAGTCTCCACCCCATTGAAGGGGAAAAATTATAATGTTAAAACTTGCTTTTAGTCCAAGACTGACTGGATCATAACTGGCTTTGAAAGTAGGGTATTGGGGCACCTGGGTGGCTTAGTCAGTTAAGCATCTGCCTTCGGCTCAGGTCATGACCTCAGGGTCCTGGGATCAAGCCACACGTCGGGCTCTCTGCTCAGTGGGGAGACTGCTTCTCTCTCTCTGCCCCTCCCCCTGCTTTTGCTCTCTCTCTCTCTGACAAATAAAGAAATAAAATCTTTAAAAAAAAAAAAAAAGGAAGTAAGGTATTGCTATATTCACCAATGATTTTCTAGTCATTGCTCCATTTTCTTTCTTTTTTTTTTTTTAAGATTTTATTTCTTTATTTGACAGAGACAAAGCGAGAGAGGGAACACAAGCAGGGGGAGTGGGAGAGGGAGAAGCAGGCTCCCCGCGGAGCAGGGAGCCCGATGTGGGGCTCAATCCCAGGACCCTGGGATCACGACCTGAGCCAAAGGCAGATGCTTAATGACTGAGCCACCCAGGCGCCCCATCATTGCTCCATTTTCATTTCCTCTCCACTTCCTATTTTTCTCCCTTTAATGAAAGTTGCCAAACAGCTTTATAAAACCAACTGGAAATGTACCAAAATTAAGATCAGTTTTTGCCTCAGACTACTTTACATACCTAAACATGAATTACTGAGATGGCTGAAGGGCTCCCTTGTATTCATGCTTTTGTGTTCTATTTCACATGGAAAACTGTTCTTTATCTAGGCTGCCAAGATAACATGAGACTTTCTGAAAATGTATCTTGGAATTTCAAGATGAACTGTGGTGGAAAGAACCTCAGAGATTATCCAGCCCCAATCCCTTATTTACACATAGGGAGATTTGAAACAGAGAATTTGGCAGAGAAGTAGTTTGACAAATAATAAATAATAGCTATTATTTATAGTTTATGTACTGAAGACTCCATTCAATACTCAAAGCAAATCTGTTCTAGAGTAAATATACTATTTTTTGGTGAAACTTTAGAAATATTCCAATTAAAGTCAGGAACCAGACAATGATGCCTGTTATCATTGTCATTCTGACATTGTTCTATAGGGCTAGCCAACCCAATAAAACCAGAAAAAAAAAGTTTTTTATATATAAAAAAAGAACACTTAGAAGATATTTTAAGATCCATAAAGTGAAAGACTGACAGATTTAAACCACATGAAAAAATTAAAACTCTTATGTTTAAAAAAAATGACAACATAAGCAAAGTTTGAAAACAAATGAGAGACAGAGGGATATATTTTGAGCCCGTATTGAAACAAAAAATTAATATCTACAATATACAAATCAGTTAAAAAGAATGAAACCCCCAAAAGAAAAATGAGCAAAAACATAAATAGCTAATATACAGAAGAGGATATTCAAATGGCCAATAAATGTAAAAGATATGCTCGACTTCAGTTCTTTTTGAGATTTCATCAATATTTATCTATTTTCTCTCTCATTCCCATGAGGTGGTTTTTGTTTGTTTTTAATGTAGTGACTGCTACCTTGAAGGTGCTGGGTTAATAAGGTAACATTCTGAGTCTGATCCCACTTCTGATCACGAACTAATGATGTTGGAATCAATCCCAATGGCAGGGGATAGGGGAGATCTCCACACTCCCAAGCAACTCAATTCTGACCCTATCTACCTGGAGCTAGCATCAGACCCCACAGGTTAAGGGCTCAGTCCTACAAGACTGTTCCCCCTACACACATTTCAGATATTGGTCACAAGTCCACCTTGTGCTTCTAACCAACTGGCTATAGATGGGAGGTTCCAAGGACCCCCTCTATGGGTTTGATTAATTTTCCAGAGAGGCTCACAGAACTCACAGAAACATTTTATTTACTAGATCACCAGTTTGTTATAAAAGGACATAACTCAGAAACAGTTAGGTAGAAGAGATACAAAGCGCAAAGTACGCAGAAAGGTTGCAGAACTTCAGTGCCCTCTCCAGGTGCACCATTCTCCCCACATCTCCACATGTGCACCGACCTGGAAGCTCTCTGAACCCCTATCTCCAAAAAAAGTCACATGTGAGGTTGTACTCAGGGGTTGGGACTTCGACATATAAATTTTAAGGGACACAATCTCAGTCCATAACAGTATCAAAAATAAGCAGTGTCATTTCTTAACTATAATATGAAAGGAAAATACAAGGAAAGAAATTTATGATGAAATCATGTGTATTTCAAAGTGTAAATTCTTGAGCATCACTGTAATAGAAGATATAATGAAGTAGTCAGACGCTTGCATCCACTTGTAATGAAAACATTTAGATCTAAGAAAAGTAAGATGATCAGAAGCCAATTCTACCAAGTAGATGGGGAAAAAAAAAGAGCAGTGGCATGATTAACACTGGAGTAAAACCTATTAAGATATGTAATAATGGACCAGAATTTTTTTTGTCCAAGATAAGGCAAAGAGGAAAATAGCACCTTGGATGAAGTAGGGATAAATGCCAAGATGAATATCACACTGTCAAAGTGGAAAAAATGAGTAAGATATTCTCACAAATGAGCTGTTAAAATAATCATTTTGTTATGACATGGCATGAAACAGCACAAAAACCTCTTCTGAAATCTCTCCAACGTTGAAGAATACATTTAATCTCAGAATTCAGAAATGTACAGAATTTACAATTTTCTAGACTATCTAGAAGTCATAACCTTTGAAAGGTGATGGAGAATAGACTGTGGTTTTAAAAAAGGAACTTCATACAAAAGACTAAAGAGAATTAGCATGCAGGACCTCTGGAAAGAGTATCAGAGTAACATTAAAAAGCAACGGCAGTCCAAAAATACTACCTAATTCCATTATGTAATTTTCAAAATATATATTTATCATTTTTACACACACATAAAAATAAAAGTATATGGAATGCTATGAAATTCTTTAAAGAAACAGTTTATTGGTAAAATTTAGTGAGATCCTCATATTTCATGTGATTCCATTAGTTAAATGATATTTAGTTCTGAGTCTTTTCAAAGTAATTTCTTGTTTTCTCTATTACACATGAAAGTCGGAGATGACAAAATGGTCGAGATTTCTGATTTTGGACATTTATGTAGCATAAGCACTGTTGTCAATAGTTTGATTTTCTGAAATGGTGAATAATTCTTGATTAAGTTCCAAACAAAATAAAGTATGTTTCTGTAAATTAACATGACCGTTGTATCTTGGAAAATTCAGTGTATAATACAATTTTGTGGAAAAAACTTAGTAATAACATATAAAACAAGGTCTTCACTTACAGAATTTTAAGTAAGTGTTTCACTCACATGAATGTCTGGGATATTTGAAAGTCATTCAGGACATATGATAGTCCTTCAATGTACAAGACTGTTCTGTATATTCCAGGATATTAACCATAGCTGTCTCCCACCTACTAAATATCAGAAGCTCTCCCTCATTTTCTGTGACCGCCAAAAATACTACCGTCAATTTCCAAAATATCCCCTAGGCGGCAGTATAGCTCTGTTGAGAAGGCTGTTCCATCTCTACTTGGACACCGTTTTCTAAATATCTGTAATTTATCCCTCTCTCTCCTATTATTCCTGTCACAAACCATTCTTTATCTTTTTTTTCCTGGAATCCCTCAGAATGAAACTCGTGTCTCAAGCCTCAATGCCCTCTAATCCACTACACACTCATTCCAGACTTAATTTTCTAAAATATAAATCTGGACTTCTGGTCAAGATGGTCTGTGATTTCAGAGGGAAAACCAACCTTCCACCTCCCACCTCCACCCCAAAATAGCAAAGACATAATACAAGAAAATATACAAACATATAGTCATCCTCACAGACAAATAGCTCCATAGGGAGGGGGAAAAAAATAGAACAAAAATACAAGGATGTAAGCAGTGGCTGTGAGACCCAAAATAGGCAGAAAATTTTTACTTCTACTGTGGTAGCTGGGCTTTAAGTCCCCAGTAATTGTGGGGAAACAGAGCAAACAGACCTACTGCATCAATCCTGATTGTCCTGCCATTCACTGACCAAAGTCAAGGTTATCTCCTCTGTAGAGGCTGTTAGGGAGTCATTGCCTAGAGTAGTCAAGAAGGAGCAATAAGACCTGGACCAAATTTCTTACTTCCCAGAGGGTTGATTTGTAATATCTATTCACACAAAAGTCCTGATCCACTAATGTAAGACCATTGGAGGATCTTGCTGAGACCAGTGGAAGCAACTGTGAATCTACCAGATACCAAGAAGCAGGAAAATGGCAGGGAAGGGGGTTATGTGGAGGAGACACAACAAATGTCTACATAAGAGGAACTTGCAAACTAAAATTCTAGAGCACATAAAGAGAATAAATTGAAGGGTAACTAAAATAATTTAAAATCATCAAATAAATGGGAAGACTCAAATTTAAGTAAATGCAAAAACAGAAAAGTCTTCTAGAAAAATTAAGTCCTCAAAAAATTTTAAAGGAATAACAGCCCCCTGGAAAAAGCTAAAATAAAAACTATGCAACAAGAGGCTATGCACTGAGGACAACAGAGATTCTGAAAAAGCAGGAGGGAGTAAGAAAGGGAAGAGAGAATATGAAAGAGGAGGAACAGCACTTAGAAATCCTAGAACTTAAAATTTTAATCATTATTTTTAATGATTACATAAATCCTTAAAATCAATAGATTACATAAATCCTAGCCAAAGACAGTACTAATAAATTGGAAGACAGTACAGAAAAAATGAACCAGAAGTTGTACAAAGATATGAAAAGCTTTTTTTAAATTTAAATTCAATTTAGTTAACATATAGTGTATCATTAGTCTCAGGGGTAGAATTTAGTGATTTCTCAGTTGCATATAACACCTAGTGTTCATTATATCAAGTGTCCTCCTTAATACCCATCACCCATTTAGCCCATCCCCCCACCCGCCTCCCCTCTAGCAACCTTCAGTTTGTTTCCTATATTTAAGAGTCACTTATGGTTTGCCTCCCTCTCTCTTTTTATTTTTCCCTCCCTTCCCCTATGTTCATCTGTTTTGTTTCTTAAATATCACATGAGTGAAGTCATATGGCATTTGTCTTTCTCTGACTGACTTATTTCGCTTAGCATAATACTGTCTAGTTCCATCCACATTATTGCAAATGGCAAGATTTCATTCTTTTTGATGGCTGAGTAATATTCCTCTGTGTGTGTGTGTGTGTGTGTGTGTGTGTGTGTGTAATTTCTTCTTTATCCATTCCTCTGTTGATGGACATCTGTGCTCTCTGCTCTCCATATTTTGGCTATTGTCGACATTGCTGCTATAAACATCAGGGCATATGTGCCCCTTTGAATCCCTTTTTTGTATCCTTTGGATAAATACCTAGTAGTGCAATTGCTGGGTCATAAGGTAGCTCTATTTTTAACTTTCTGAGGGACCTCCATACTGTCTTCCAGAGTGCCTCTACCAGCTTCCATTCCCACCAACAGCGTAAGAGGGTTCTCCTTTCTCCACATCCTTGCCAACATCCATTGTTTCCTGAATTGTTCATTTTAGCCATTCTGACTGGTCTGATGTAGTATCTCATTGTGGTTTTTATTTGTATTTCCCTGATGCTGAGTGATGTTGAGCATTTTTTGATGTGTCTATCGGCCATCCGCATGTCTTCTTTGGAGAAATGTCTGTTCATGTCTTCTGTCCATTTCTTGACTGGATTATTTTTGGTTTTTGGGTGTTGGGTTTGATAAGTTCTTTATTTTGGATACTAGCTCTTTTTGTGATATGTCATTTGTGAATATCTTCTCCCATTCCATAAGTCGCCTTTTCATTTTGTTGACTGTTCCTTTGCTGTGCAAAAGTTTTTTATCCTGATAAAGTCCCAATAGGTCATTTTTGCTTTTGTTTCCCTTGCCTTTGGAGACGTGTCTAGCAGGAAGTTGCTGTGGCCAAGGTCAAAGAGGTTGCTGCCTGTGTTCTCCTCTAGGATTTTGATAGATTCTTATAGAAGAGCTTTTTTAAAATGAAAAGGATTGAAGAGTACTAGAGGATAGACTAAAATGCTCTAACATGAGATTAATTAGGTTTACAGACATGAAGAACGGTGAGAATGAGTAAGAAGCAACAGCTGAAAATACAATGCTGATAATTTTCTGAACTGCAGAAAAATGTAATTCTTACATATAATGTACACAATGACTCTTGAGTAGCATAGCATAAATAAAAGTAAATCCACACCTGAACACAGCTGGTATAAAGACAGACAAATAGAGCAGTAAAACAGATAAAGAGGGTCCTCAAACAGTTCCATTCCTACATGGGCACTTAGGATGTGCCCATAGGGAGTGGTACAAATCAGCCGATTATTTTCAGCCTTGATTGTTTAGCAACAGTTCTGTGAAAAGAGGAACTCCCCTTCCATATTTTAACACATGTGTATTCAGAGATTTTTGGAGATGAAAAGAAGTGAAAATAAATAACACTATCACTTTCCTACAGCCTCCCTATAATAATCATTATGAGAGACTTTTAAATACTTTATGAAATTGCCATTTTAAAAGTAAAAAAAATTTCCACATCAATAAAACGCTTTGATCTATCTGAGGAAATATTTCCTATTTTTCTAAATGATGATTAAATAGAGGGTATGATGCCTGGACACAACTAAGAGACTAGCAGAAGAATATCTTAACTCTATGTAAAAAAGATAAAACCCAATCTATGTTTTGTTAAAGGTTATTGTACTTTCTAAAAAAGAAAGATAATCTACATGGGGAAAATTTAAGTCCCAATTAAAATAATTAGAGCACCAAACTATTCTAACTAATGAATAATTATTTTCATTATACAACTAACTAATGAAGCATTAATCCTAAAAGCTAAAACAAATAATAAATTTCTTTTAAATGGGACAAGAATTAAACTAACAGTGAGTATAGAAACTTCATTGCTATACTAGATAAGAGCAATATAAAAAAAGAGAAAATTATAGACCAATAATACTCATGAATATAGATGCAAAAATCATTTTAAAATGTAGCAAACAATTGAATTCATCAGTGTTTTTTTAAAAAAAAAAATCATGAACAAATAGAGTTTACCCAAGGGCATGAAAAGACAGTTTACCTTCAAGAAGCCTATTAAATTTAATACACCACATTAACAGAACAAAAAACAAGTAACATATACACCTCTCAATAGTTGCTCACATACAGCAACTCAATACCAAAAAGCATTTGGTAAACATAATGCTCACTTTGTTATTAAGACAAAACAAAACAAGCAAACAAAACCATTAGAAAAACAAGAATGGATTGGAACTTTACTAACCTGATGTATTAGTCAGGGTACAGTCAGAAATATAGTCCTATTTAAGGAATCTAAAGAACTAGTTACAAAGATGTGGGGAGATCTGAAAGCCAAAAAGGTGACAGAAATTCATGAAGTGGGAAGTTATTACATCCCTAGATGAGGAACAAAAGGAAGAGGTGGTGTGAGTCCAAGACCTAAGGGCAGCAAGCAGCTGGATCTACATGGAAACTAAACTAGCCCCCACAAAAGAAGAGACTATTTGTAGGAGATGATAACATGGAGTAGATGGAGCTCCAGGGCACCAAGAAATGGGGAGAAAGTCTCTGACTTCTCTCTTCCTTCCACTCCAGTCTCCTGGCAGTACATTCTATTGGCCCAAAATAGCCAAATGCTAGTTGGGAATATCTGGGAGATGTAGTTTACAGGAAAGCAGTAGAGATCTGAAAACAGACACAAATGACCAACATATCGGATGTGTATCAACAACCTAAACAAGGTCAAAACCCTTAATGTCAGACACAAGACAAGAAATCACTCACCAACACTTCTATTCAACATCCTATTGAAACACCTAGAAAAAGAATTGAGAAGGTAATAATAGGAAAGTAGTATACAAAACAGTTCTTATCTGCTGACAATATGATTATTTATATAGAAAATCCAAGAGAGGGACACCTGGGTGGCTCAGTAGGTTAAGCGTCTGCCCTCGGCTCAGGTCATGATCCCAGGGTCCTGGGATCGAGCCCCTCGTCGGGCTCCCTGCTCAGTCTGCTTCTCCCTCTACCTCCCCCAGCTTGTGCTCATGCTCTCTCTTTCTCTCTCACTTTCTCTCTCTCTCTAATAAATAAATTATTTTTTTAAAAAAAGAAAGAAAGAAAAGAAAATCCAAGAGAAGGAGTGCCTGGGTGGCTCAGTCAGTTGAACTCACTTTGTTATTAAGACAAAACAAAATGAGCAAACAAAACCATTAGAAAAATAAGAATAGGCTGGAACTTTACTAACCTGATGTATTAGTCAGGGTATAGTCAGAAATATAGCAAGAAAATCTAAAAGGTATCCAAAAATAAAACTAACAAAAATTGTGCAAGATCTTTATGAAGAAATTGGAAGATATTATTAAATATCTGAATAAAAGAATAGCAATACTGAATTTATGGGTGCCAAGGCTGAAGACCTAAAAAGTGTTAAGTGTCCCCAGATTAGCATTTAAATGTAATCTAATTCCAATCTAAATCCCAACAGGGTTTTATTTAACAAGCTGATCCTGAAATCATATAAAAAATCAAAGGAGGATGAATAACAAAGAAAATTTTAAAGAATAAGGAGTAAAGGGCTAATATTAAGATATTTATTTTTTTTTTATAGATTTTATTTGACAGAGGGAGACACAGTGAGAGAGGGAACACAAGCAGGGGGAGTGGGAGAGGGAGAAGCAGGTTTCCCGCCGAGCAGCGAGCCCAATGCGGGGCTCGATCCCAGGACCCTGGGATCATGACCTGAGCCGAAGGCAGATAATGACTGAGCCACCCAGGTGCCCCCAGATATTTATTTTAAAGTCTTATCCTTTAAGTTAGAAGAGCATTAACACGGGGAAAAGCTAACAGACCAGGAACAGAATATAATCTAGAAACAGATATAGAAATAGAGGTGGCATTGCAAATAATTCAATAAATGGGACTAAAACAACTGGTTATCCAAAGGGAAAAAATGAAACCATATGACTGCCCTACACCATATACAAAAATAAACTCCAAAAGATTAAAAACCAAAAAATTAAAAACAAAACTTCTAAACATTTGAAAGAGACTACAGAATATTTATCTGACTGTATTATAAGAAAGTATTCCTTAAATAAGACATAAATTGCACAAATCAAGGGTACCTGTGTGGCTCAGTCGGTTAAGCATCTGCCTTCAGCTCAGGTCATGATCCCAGGGTCCTGGGATCAGAACCCCACATTGGGCTCCCTGCTCAGTGGGGAGTCTGCTTCTCCTTCTCCCTCTGCCTCTCCACACCCCCACTCATGCTCTCTCTCTCTCAAATAAATAAATAAAATCTTTAATAAATAAATAAATTGCACAAATCATAAAGGAAGTTATGAATAAATTTGACATTAAGAGAAACTTCAACACAGCAAAGGTTAAAAACTAGAAGATATTTGCAACACATATAACTGAAAAAAGACTGGTATCCAGAATAAATACAAGAATTCCTAAAAATTAATAAAAATAACATTAATAATCAAGCCTAAAAACAGGTAAAATATTAGAACAGATACTAGTCACAGAATAGGAAATCTAAATGGCCAACAAACATGTGAAAAGATAATCAAACTGACAATCAGAGAATGCAAATTAAAACAATAAGATTAGGGGTGTCTGGGTGGCTCAGTCATTAAGCGTCTACCTTGGGCTCAGGTCATGATCCCAGGGTCCTGCGATCAAGCCCCACATCGGGCTCCCTGCCCAGTGCGGAGTCCTGCTTCTCCTTCTCCCACTCCCCCTGCTTGTGTTCCCTCTCTCGCTGTTTCTCTCTCTGTCAAAAAATAAATAAAATCTTTAAAACACTAAAATAAAATAAAATAATAAAACAGTAAGATTAACTAAGCTTGTTAACCATCCATCAGATTAAATTAACAAAAATGTAACAATCTACCAATAACAAGGTTTGGCAAGTATGTTGAGAACCAGTCAGAGGACTGTAAAACTGGTACTAACACCTTGAGAAACAATTTGGCAATAAAGTTAGTGTACGTACCTTTTGTATTAGTTAGCTATTGTATCCTAAGGCTGTATAACAAACCACTCCAATAGCCAGTGGTATAAAACAATAATTATCCTCATGCTCACAGCTCAATGAGAGAATGGATAACTGTTAGTATATTCATAGAACAGCCTAGTATGGGACAGTTTAAATGAATGAACTAAAGCTACATGTATCAATATAAATAAATGTCTATCACACAATGTGGAGAGAAAGAAGCAAGTTACATAAGAATAGTATTCAGTAAAATACCATTTATATTTAATGAAATCTTAAATTCTAACCAAATATGCCGAGAGCATTTTCATGGCCCTGAGTGTTTATTACAATAGTCTGTCAGAAAAGTAGATTAGCTGACACAGATACATCACTTTCAGAAAAGTTATTTTGAGAAAGCTCATGGGTATTCTGACGGTTTCAAATTCCACATGTATTCCCTCTAGACCGTTAATTTGCAACATATTTTATGTCATTTCTTTAGGCATCTGTGCTAGAACCTGCAGGAAGCCAACAGTCTGTTTGCTTTTACAAAGACCTAAGTACTAGTTTGAGGTCATGCTGGGAAAACTGAGAGCCAATAAATTGCAGCCCCACTGTACTTACGTCACAGCCTCCAGATGACTGCCCTGGTCTCCGGCGCCATTTACAGTCCAAAGGTACAACAGACACAAAAGAAATCACTGCAGACCTAAAAATACTCATACTGTTATGTGTTTTCTTATGACACAGTCACCACACTTGACAAGTCGACCATATTACAAAGAGGAGACTGCTTGGTTTGAGACAGGAGCTGGGTGTGTCCAGTGGTACCAGGCTGTTACCAGATGGGGAGCTGTGCTTGACTTCAGAAAAAAATCTATCAGGAGTCAGCAGACACTTCGCCACAGATTGAGATCCAAGGGCACAGCTCAAAGCCCTAGTAAGGGAGACAAGAAAAAGCTGGGACACAGGAGAAGAAAAAATTGAACACCAGGCAGTTTGTGAGGCAGATCCGGGGGCCCAGGTTTCAAGGCATTCAGGCACCAGTCATCTCACAGCCCTTGACTGAGGGCCCACTATGTGTGAGGCTCTGTGCTGGGAGCCAGGCACCAGGGCCGGCTCTCATTTCCATCCGGGCCAAAGAATTCCCATACTTGTATATACATGTAATATTACTGAAAGTCTACAAGTTACTGGTAAGAGATTAAAAAGTAAGAATTGGGGAATAAGAATCAAGTATTTTACCTTTGCAATTTTAGTACGACTTGAGTTTATTATGATGAGCTTATTTTAATAATCTATAATCATATCATTTCTTAAAATAAAGTAATAGAATGACTATTCTACAATCAGCTTTACAGATGTGTAAACTGAGGCTCAGAGGCATTAAGTGACTTATACAAATTCACGTGTCCAAATAGTACTGGAGCCAGTGGCTGAATTTAGGTCTCCCATGTTTCAATAAGTGTTTTTGTTGTGTTTTATGCTACACTTTCTGATCAGGATATATACTTACACATGCTTACTTAACTGGATGTAGCCAGAATTCCAAGAAACTTTATCTTAAATTTTGAGAATTAGTGGAAGAAACTACTTGGTTGATAAGGTTGATAAACAGCTTTTAAGGTGTATTTTCATAATGCTCCCTTTGACAGCCAAAAATCTGCCTTGATTTTAATAATCATACTGATATCTGAATTCTATAAATACTCCAAAATAATGGGAACAGCATGGAGCCAATATTACAAGAACATATTATTTAAGATTTGATAGGCAGCTTTGATTTTATAAGAAAAACATAAGCAGCAACGTCAAAGTCTAGTTTACTAAAAATTTTTCCAAGTTGCTTCGAAAATTGTCTCTAAAATGACAGAAACAAGCCTGGCTTACCAAGTCTTGATTCCAGCTGGGATTTTGTACCATTTTTTTCCTGACTTACCCTTCCTGAGCCACATCAACCTTCACACTTTCCCACTGTACTTCCCACTCCACTTCCTCTGCCAATTTCAGTCAATAACTATCACATTCAAGAAACTGCCCACATTAGGCTCTTGGTAATAGCTATTGATTTGAGATTCTTATTTCTGCCTTAGCTTTACATCTTCAGTCTTAATTCATCTACTCTTTTATCGTCTATCTTATTTCTTGATTATCACATTTAGCCAGATGAGATTATAATTTTGATAATCTGTATTTAACATCCACAAAAATACCATTACATTTTTCTTTTACTCAATATTGGTCAAAATTAAATGGGGATATTAGAAATGACTAGAATGTATAAACTGTTTGCTCCAGCTGGGGCCAGGCAATCAGAAAACTCCCAACAGAGAGCAAGAGATGAACCGGGGAGCACGGCAGGAGGCAACAAGTGGGAAATCTGGAAAGGAGATAGATTTCAGTATTAGAGTTTTGGTAGCAGGAAACAGAATGGGCAGGAATCAAGAAAGACAGGACGTCAGAGAGATCCACCAGCTATTACACCAAAGATACGAGAGTACAATATAACGAATGATGATTGTCAGTGTTGGCTACCTACTCAATATCCATTTGTACCACTTTCCTTACAAAAAGAAGAATGGGGGAAAAGAGAAGAGGAAAGTGAAGGAAGAGGAGGGGAAAGAAGAAGAGAGTGAGAAGGGGAAAAAAGAGAGAAGAAAAAAGAAAGGAAGGAAAGAAATAAGTGTCAATGTCAATGTATCCAGCTAAATGCTTTTATTGTCCAGCTTCCCTTCTAGCTAGGAATAGTGTGGCATCTTTCTATCAGTGGAAAATTTCATTAAAGCCTCCAACCCCGTGATTTACTTTGGCCAGTAAAACGATCCTTGCCAACTCTAAGCCTTGGTCTCAAAAGTCCCTTGAACATTTTTGCTTGCTTACTCTTACTCTTACACTTCTGTCCTCCCTGTGATAGTTCACTAGTTCCAAAAGGAGGAAAATAAAGCAGTGATGTTGAGCTGCCTCAGCTAATGTGCTTCAAACAAGCCCAGTCTAGTCAAGCCTAGAGCACAGCCTCCACCTAACCTGCAGATGCATACTGCGCTCAGCAAAACTCAGCAGAATCACCCAAATGAGCCCAGCAGTCCTGATTCACTGAAGCCCATAGCATGATATATAAGTGTATATATTCATTGTTGTATGCCATTAAGGTTCTGTATCTGTTATGTACCAAAAACCAATACATTAACCAGGGAGACATATGTTGATATCTGAAGGCAGGGGAAGGAGAGGCACTGAGAAAGCTTTTGCTTTTCTAAAACAGCAATACCTCATTACTTTCCTCCCTGCCCTAAACTTAAACTGAATATATGAAAGTGTGACAGCCATCTTGCAACCAAGTGTATATACATAAAGATGCAAAAGGTGCTCAAACAAAAGGACCGAAAAGGCCTAAATGTCTAATGGCATTGTTAAGCAAACATGCCAGTCCCAGACTGTCTTACTCTGGGTTTCTTGTTAGGTGAGGCACGTGAGATCTAATACAAACTCCTAATTTTTAAGCCACGGTACTCAGAATTTCTGTTATACATAGTCAAAATTATTCTCGATACTAGAACCAAAGAATGACCCAGTTTCTAGAATTGGACATATGGAAGAAACAAATAGTAAGAGTCCAGCTAGTGGAAATAAAGACCAAGTCAGGACAGAGTAAGAAGCAGGACTGACCTGATACCAGACCATTGTTACTGTCCTAGAATTCATTACTTCCAGTTTACAATAATGGGAAGAAAGCCAGAGAAAGAAAGGGGTTGAGTGAAAATGTTTAGAATCCTGCAGAGATAGGGATCCAAACAAATAGTGGCAATGACATTCTGAGGTTTAATTTGACCCACTGGCCACATGTTTTAGGTCCCTAGGCTATTCGGGGGTGTCTTTTTCAAAAACATTTCATTACTCTTTCTTTTCTAATAGCCTTCCTTTCCCTTTTTTTTTTTTATATCTATACCCCTTTGAATTGGCGTTCCTTTCATAACACACCTTTTGTAGCCATTGGTCCTGTTAACCTCCAACAAAAATATCCGTTTGTGCCTTGAAATATATACTTTATCCAGTGGGATTTAATTTTTTTTTTAAGTAAAACTGAAATAGCACAACTTGTTTCTTTGGTAAGTTAGAAAAAGGGCATACTAACTTATGGTAACTAAAGAAAAGACACGTTCTTTTGAAAACCAGCTGAAATTTCACATAATTTTTGTACAATTTATAGCACAAATGAACAATGAGTATCTTAAAAGCAATCTTAAGAAATCACCAATGTGGTGTGAATGTCTGAAAATACAAGTCAAATATGGAGAAATATCTGAGAAATGCCACAATATAATGAAATCCTTGCCTGTCCCCTTTGCAAACACCCTTTCCTGGAACTAGCTTGCCCTGAGCTACTGGACAAATAGTTCGGACTTTCAAATGCAATACTAGTTTTTCAAAATGTCAGATAATTTAGTAATTCCCTTCCAAACACAGTTAACACACAAAAAACACGGAGTTGACCTCCATGTCTTTTTGTTGTTGATGGTCAAACCTACTGTCTGGGATTTCATTAACACAAAAAATAAAATTTATTGAGTATTCCCAATGTGTTAGCATTTGTGCACTGATCAGTTATAGCAAAACAAGTACTAGGGGGGAAAAAAAACTTGGCAAAGTCCAGCTGAATTCTTACTGCCTTGGGACACTGGGGCCTTTGAGGATAGCAACATGATAAATATAGGATAACTTTAGTGGATATGGAATTGAATTTAGTTTTTATACAGTTAAATGAGTTAATCAATTAGGACTCTTTGCAGGCAAAGGAAAGGAACTCTTGCTAACTTGAAGGGTGAAGAAAGAAATATACTGAAAGCCTATAGGGTTAGCTCAAATTGAAGGACAAGCTGAAGAACAAGGCTTCAGGCAGGAACCTGGGAGCCTCCAGGGATCTTAGCAGTAGTAATTATAAGGCTGTTTCTTAAGAGTATCAGGACCAGGAATAAATCAGCCTCAACTGGTTTTTGTCCAGAAAGAGAGCATCTAATGCCTAGAGGAAGACTAAAGCACTAGCAAGAGGTGTGAGAGAGTTCCCCAAGGGAAATTTAACAATTGTTGTGAGAGGAACAGGCCATACATGTTGGGGAAAGTCAAGAAATGTTCACCATAATGATGAAATTACAAAGTCCTAGTTTCCATTTCCCTGGGAAGAAAAAGGCACCAATAAGGGGAAATAAATATTACAAAGAGATTCAGGGCCAAAACAGAGCTTGCAGTCTATTCAACAAATCCATCTACCTTATTCCTCCTAATATGGATAGGAAGTAAAATAGATAAGAGAATTTCCACTTTCTAAATTAGCATAAACCATCTCTAGAGAGCAAAGGGTAACAAGTTAAGTTTCTGCAATTGTTCTTCCTTGAAAAGTAAAATACTATTTTTTTTTTTAATTTTGTCCTTTGGACACAAATGGTCATATAACTTTCACATTGGAAATGTGAAATGTATCACTAATACATCTATATCATGAGACTATTTCTGAAGCTTTATTTTTCATGAGTGTAAGTTAAAATGCAAAGTGGTTTACATTTTATAAAAGCAAAGTTATTTCATTTCATTAAACAAATGGGAGGGAATTAAAAGCAGAGATTAGCACAATCAGAATCAATTAATAACTGTTTAATATTCTTCTGGATCCAAATCAGTATTTCCATATAATAATAGAACACAAGTACAATCATGTATTAAATGGCAAGTCAATTAATCATGTTAAAAGTGCTGATTTAAATGCCAAAAGAATTAACATGACCTTTTATTTATCAAGAACTGTTGGCATTTTGGGGCACCTGGGTGGCTCAGTCGTTAAGCGTCTGCCTTCAGCTCAGGTCATGATCCCAGGGTCCTGGGATCGAGCCCCGCATCGGGCTCCCTGCTTGGCGGGAAGCCTGCTTCTCCCTCTCCCACTCCTCCTGCTTGTGTTCCCTCTCTCGCTGTGTCTCTCTCTGTCAAATAAATAAATAAAATCTTTAAAAAAAAAAAAAAGAACTGTTGGCATTTTGAAAAGATTTAGATGAATCTCAGATCTGTACCTCTGAAACAAATAATGCAATATATGTTAAGAAAGAAAAAAAGAAGAAGAAGAATGTAGAAGGAGGGGAAGAATGAAGGGGGGGAAATCGGAGGGGGAGAAGAACCATGAGAGACGATAGACTCTGAAAAACAAACTGAGGGTTCTAGAGGGGAGGGGGGTGGGAGGATGGGTTAGCCTGGTGATGGGTATTGAGGAGGGCACGTTCTGCATGGAGCACTGGGTGTTATGCACAAACAATGAATCATGGAACACTATATCTAAAACTAATGATGTAATGTATGGGGATTAACATAACAATAAAAAAATTAAAAAAAAAAAAAAGAAAAGATTTAGAAATACATTTTTGTGCATACTTCAAGACTCTCAGTAACCATTTGAGCTTATTTCTTTCAGTGACAGTCTTCTCCTTAAATGCAATATTATAAAAAGAGCTAAAAGTTGTTATGCAGGAAGATTTATGTATTCTTCTACATGAGAGAATCATATTAACACTCAAAAGCTCTTTTGAAATATGTACCTATCTTCATATATATGAAGTGTATGTCTCAACTACAGCAGAATTTGAAATCTTGATACATATGGACAAATTTTCAAGCCAGAGGGGGAGAGTGCCTATGTTTCAGGAGATTTTGAAAGCTAACTCATCCTAAAGGTGGCAAAAGTGAAGTAAAAATGAGTAGGACTATGATAGGCATGATTCTAGGATGGCTCCTGAGGATGGCTGGCCCTAATCTTCACACCTATCAATACGATGAGCTATCATATCTGCTGTTATGTTATCTTATGTGCAAAGGAATTTTGCAGTAGTTGAAGTTACTAGTCAGTTGACTTTGAGTTCATCAAAACTGAGGTGATCTACATGGGCCTATTAATCTACTCCTATAAACCTTTAAAGGTAGAGAGGTTTGTCTGGTAGTGGTAGAAGAGGAATTCAGAGAGATTCAAAGCACAAGAAGGATTTTAAGCAACACTGCTAGCTGTGAATATGGAAAGGATCATATTCGAGGTCCAGAGAAAGGCCCCCAGGAGTGAGAGTGGCCCCCAGCTGACAGCCACCAAGCCAATATGGACCTCAGTGCTATAGTCACAAGCAACTAAATACTGCCAATAACTTGGATGATCTGGAAGCAGATTCCTCCTTACAGCTTCCAGGTAAGAGCCCAGTTTGGCTGATACTTTGTAAGCAGTATGGCACTTACACTCACAGGGTAAAAAGGAATCTCAAGTACAAAGATAAGCTTTTTTTTTTTTAAGAAAATCAACTATTAAAGTGAGGCATCCAAAAAAAAGTAGAAGAAATAGTATCTGATGCAGTAAAGTTAATAAAACAAAAGAAAAAATTTAAATGAAGTATAATATTCTGAAATGAATATGAGATGATACCACTTCCATGAGAAAATAACATTCATTATAAAAACATAATTATTCCAAAATAACATAAAAATATACATATTTAATGATATTTCTATTTTGGGGATACAGAATTATGCATGATAGGAAAAGCAAATAAGAAATTATGGTTAATAGAATTAATAATTGAGATTTTAGTGGAATAGAAAATTAAATTAAATAAGTAAGTAAAAACTCTGTAATATTCTGCTAAAAAAAAAATCCAGTAAAAATCCCTTTTAAACTGGAAATATCAGTAGGTACATATTTTTTAGCTCTGTCTACTTATGGGCATGGAAGCAATAATAAACCAGTAACAATGACTACTCCTAATACCAGATTGTGGTCTCTGAACTAGACCTTTTCCCACCAAAAGAAACCAAGGTTACTTTAATAATGCCTAGTATAAGCCTTGGCAGAAAATATACTACATAAGCCTGGGACATCCTGCTGTGTTAGAAAGAAAGGCTGCTATCAGGGATGATTCCCTGTCATTTAAAAAGACACAAAGCCAGTTTTGAATGCCATTGGCTAAAGAATAGAAATTTGAATATCAAAGATGAATCATGATGGGCTCCTGTGTGGCTAGGCCTTCAGCTCAGGTGATGATCCCAGGGTCCTGGGATCCAGCCCTGCATCAGGCTCTCTGCTCAGCAAGGAGCCTGCTTCTACTCAATCCCTCTCCCTGCTGCTCTGCCTACTTGTGCTCTCTATCTCTGTCAAATAAAATCTTTAAAAAAAAAAAGTATCATGACTACAATGGATAGAAACACATCAAATATATAAAAATCCATACGTTCATAATAAAACTCCAAAATTCTATGCCTAACAAACTTTGAACTTTGTTAGGACATCATTTTTTAAATTCTAAAGCTGAAAAATAAAATGAAATAATTTTAGCATTTATCTTATCTTTTCTGAACAAACTATTTCAAGGTAACTAAAAGTTGATGATGGAAAGTTCTCCTGTGTAGAATAATCATTTCTATTATTAGAAAAATCAACATTTTTCTGCCCCTAATAATGGTTAATGGCATTCATTAATGGCAGCTAAAAATATTAGGTAAAATGTTGTTAAGGATATTTATAATGGATGGATCAGGCAGACAATTCCTGAACCCACTGACTGATCTTTTAACATCACTAAGAGAGAGCACACTATCTTTGTATTACATATCTAATACGACTTATGTATTAATCTTGCCAAAAATTGAATCTAAATCTCACCAAGTAGCTATATCAAAATGTTAGTTTATAGGAAATTCAGGTGAAAGAAAAACATATTAATACCACAAAGATACAATCCACAAAACCCAAAATATAGGAAGTTCTACAGGACAACTTCATTTCTTCAATAAAAAAAATAGTATTTTTAAAATGAGTGGGGACTGTTATAGAATAAAGAGTCTAAGATACTTCCAAATATGGTGGAGTAGAACACCAGGCTCCCCTCCTCCCATGGATACAACTATATAACACTCACCCAGCACAACAAACAGCCCAGGGAGATACAGCATAGAAGCAGGGGTTGAAAGGTGCCTGGGGCATATTGGAGGTAGAGTTATTTATTAATCTCAGAGCATGTCCTGGAGGGACAGAAATCTCTGGGGAACTCCTCCAGGTACAAAGGAATTGACAGGCACCATTCCTCTCCCCCAGTCCCCAGCTTTAGTGTGGCAACCTGCAGGACTCCTACCTACCTAGCACTGCCACCTCCACCCACCCTCCATCCACCCACCCCCAGCTGCCCTCCCACCCCGTCCACCTATGTTTCCTCCAATCCACCCTTCCGGAGAGCCCACCTCAGTCCAGGAGCTGCAGGGCCCCTCACACAGAAGACCGGTGGCACGAAAAGCTTGCTAGTACTACCACCCCACTGCACTGCCCCCTGCACTGTGCTTCCAGGGCACCACCCCTCCAGATGGCCTGCCTCAATCCTGGCACTGCAGAGCATCTCCAGCACAGGACCAGTGGTATGCAAAGCCTGCTAGCACCCCTGCTCCACCAAACAGCCCCACCACTGTGCTTCAGCAGATCCATCCTCTCCACTAGGCTCTGGCCACAGTCCATAGAGGGCCGTGCCATAGGCCTGGCAGCGTGCAAGTAGCCCCTACAGTGGCCAGCACCACTCCAAAGTGACTCCTACCCCAGAGAGAGGGAAAGATAACCACACACACCAGTGAGACAGAGGCCCTAGCAGCGCACTAGGGACAGACACCTGGTCTGACTGCAGGCTCCACCCACCCCAATGAAAGCTTCTCAGAGCACGACACAGAAAAAGTGCCCTGCAGTTTGGCGCTACTGCATCTCTGGCAAATTACTGGCCTGACTCAACTCAAGCCCAAGGCATCCCCAGACTGGCCCACTAACACCACAGGGACCTAACCCTGTCCACACCAGGCAAAGAGAGCCACTGCAGATGACTAGACTAAAGGAAAATGCAGCTCAGCCACAAGAGCAGGGCACACACATTACACATAGGAGACATCCCTGAAGTGCCAGGTTCTGGTGAAGAGGGGACACCGCACAACAGGACTTTACTGGATCTCTTCTTCATAAGGTCATGACTTTCAAACACAGGAGACATAGCTGTCTTTCCCAACACACAGATATAGACACAGAGAGACAAAATTAAAAGACAGAGGACTATGTCCCAAAAGAAAAACAGGACAAAATCACAGCCAAGACCCCTAGTGAAACAGAGATAAGTAATATACCTGATAGAGAATTTAAAGTAATGATCATAACTATACTCACTGGACTTGAGAAAAGAGTGAAGGATATCTGTGAGACCCTAAACAATGAAATAAAAGAGAACAAATCAGAGATAAAGAATGCAATAAATGAAATTAAAATACAATAGATGGAATAAATAATAAACCAGATGAAGCAGAAGAATGAATCAGCCACCTGGAGAACAGACTACTGGAAAATTAATCAAGCTGAGCTAGTGAGAGAAAAAAATAGATATATGCAGAATGAGAATAGACTTAGGGAACTCAGCAACACCATCAAGCACAATAACATTTGCATTATAGACATCCCAGAAGGAGAAGAGAAAGAAAAGGTGGAAGAAAATTTATCTGAAGCAGTAATAGCTGAAAACTTCCCAAATCTGGGGAAGGAAACAGGAATCCAGATCCAGGAAGCACAGAAAACCTCCTCAAAAAATCAACCAGGCAGTCCACACCAAGACACATAGTAATTAAGATGTAAAAGCTAGTGATAAAGAGAGAATTTTTTAAAAGCAGCAAGAGAAAAAAAAGCAGTTACATACAAGTGAAACCCCATAAGGCCATGAGCTGACCTTTCAATAGAAATGCTGCAGACCAGAAGAGAGTAGCATAATATATTCAAAGTGCTGAAAGGAAAAAAATCTGCAACCAAGAATACTCTTTCCATCAAGGCTATCATTAAGAATAGAAAGAGAGATAAAGAGTTTCCCATACCAAAAAAAAAAAAGTTAAAGGAATTTATGACCATTAAGCCAGTCCTATAAGAAATGTTAAAGAGGACTTTCTGGGGCGCCTGGGTGGCTCAGTCGTTAAGCGTCTGCCTTCGGCTCAGGTCATGATCCCAGGGTCCTGGGATCGAGCCCCGCATCGGGCTCCCTGCTCCGCGGGAAGCCTGCTTCTCCCTCCCCCACTACCCCTGCTTGTGTTCCCTCTCTCGCTGTGTCTTTCTCTGTCAAATAAATAAATAAAATCTTTAAAAAAAAAAAAAAAAAAAAAAGAGGACTTTCTGACTGGAAAGAAAAGACCATAAGCAGGAGTAAGGAAAGTAAGAAGCCAAAGGCAGTAAAAATAAGTATTTCTGTAAAAATCAATCAAGGGATTCACAAAATTAAAAAAATGTAAAGTATGACACTATGTCCCTAAAACATTAGGGGAAGAGTAAAAAATGGGCTCAAAATTAAGTGACCATCAACTTAACATAGACTGCTATATACAGAACATATTATACATAAACCAAGTGTTAGCCACAAATCAAAAACCAGTCATAAATATGCAAAAAATAAAGAGAAAAAGTCCAAGTATATCTCTAAGAAAAGCCAACTCATGGTGAGAGGAGAGAACAAGAAAAGAAAGGAATGGAGGAAAACTACAAAAACAACCATAAAATAAGGAACAAAATGGCAATAAATATAGATTTATCAATAATTACTTTGAATGTAAATGGACTAAATGCTCCAATTAAAAGACACAGGGCAATGGAATGGATAAAAAAAGCAAGAGCCATCTATATGCTGCCTACAAGAGACTCATTTCAGACCTAATGACATGCAGATTAAAAGTGAAGGGATGAAGAAGCATTTATCATATAAATGGGTGTGAAAAGAAAGTTGGGATAGGAATACTTCTATCAGAGAAAATAGACTTTAAAACAAAGACTGTAACAAGAGACAAAGAATGACACTATATAATAATAAAGGGGACAATCCACCAAGGGGATATAATAATTATAAATATTTATGCACCCAACATGGGAGACCCAAATACATAAAACAGTTAACAACAAACATAAGGGAAATGATCAATAGTAATATTATAGTAGGGGACTTTAACACCCCACTTGCATCAAGGGGCAGATCATTCAGATAGAAAATCAACAAGGCTTTGAATAACAAACTGGACCAGATGGATTAGCAGACATATTTGGAACAGTGCATCCTACAACAGTAGTACATATATTCTTTTCAAGTGCACATGGAATATTCTCCAGAATAGATCACATATTGGGCCGCAAAACAAGTCTCAACAAATTCAAAAAAAATCAAAGTCATATCATGCATCTTTTCTAACCACAACACTATGAAATTAGAACTCAACCACAAGAAAAAACCTGGAAAGACCACAAACACATGGAGGTTAAATAACATGCTACTAAACAATGAATGGGTCAACTAAGAAATGAAAAGAAATCAAAGATTACATGGAAACAAATGAAAGCACAACAGTCCAAAATCTTTGGGATGCAGAAAAAATGGTTCTACGAAGGAAGTCTATAGTAATAAAAGCCTACCTCAAGAAGCAAGAAAAATCCCAAATAAACAACTTAAACTCTCACCTAAAGGGCTAGACAAGGAACAAACAGCAAAAGGAAGAAAATAATAAAGATTAGAGCAGAAATAAATGATATTGATACTAAAAAAATAACACATAAATACAGATCAGTGAAACCAAGAGCTGGTGCTTCAAAAAGATCAACAAAATTGATAAACCTCTAGCCAGACTCATAAAAAGAGACAGAGAGAGAGAGAACCCAAATAAATAAAATCACTAATGCAAAAGGAGAAATACAACCAACACCACAGAAATACAAGCAATTGCAACACAGTATTATGAAAACCTACATGCCAATAAATCAGACAACCTGGAAGAAATGGATACAATTCTTAGAAACGTATAACCTATCAAAACTAAACCAGGAAGAAACAGAAAATTTGAACAGTACAATTACTAGCAATGAAACTGAAATCAGTAATCAAAAAAAAAAAAAATTGAACAAACAGAAGTCCAGGATTGGGGTGCCTGGGTGGCTCAGTCAGTTAAGCGTCTGCCTTTGGCTCAGGTCTTGATCTCAGGTCCTGGGATCAAGTCCTGCATTGGGCTCCCTGCTCAGCAGGGAGTCTGCTTCTCCCTCTGCCCTTCCCCCTGCTTCTGCTCTCGCTCTCTCAAATAAACAAAATCTTTTAAAAAAATTAAATTAAATGTCTATACTACCCAAAGCAATCTACACATTTAATGCAGTCCCTATCAAAATACCAACACCATTTTTCACAGAACTAGAACAAACAATCTTAAAATTTTTATGGAAACAAAAAAAGACCTTGAATATCCAAAGTAATCTTGAAAAAGAAAAATAAAACTAGCAGTATCACAATTCCAGACTTCAAGTTATATTACAAAGTGTTAGCAATTAAAATAGTATATGGTACAGGCATAAAAATAGAATATAGGTCAATAGAATAGAACAGAAAACCCAGAAATAAACCCACAATTACAGGGTCGATTAATTTTTTATAAAACAGAAAAGAATATGCAATGGGAAAAAGAGAGTCTCTTCAAAAATTGGTGTTGGGAAAACTGGACAGCAACATGCAAAAGAATGAAACTGGACCATTTTCTTTTACCACACACAAAAATAAACCCAAAATGCATTAAAGACCTAAATGTGAGACTTGAAACCATAAACATCCCCGAAGAGAGGACAGGCAATAATCTCTCTAACATCAGCCACAGTAACATTTTTCTAGATATGTCTTCAGAGGCAAAGGAAATAAAAGCAAGAATAAACTATTGGGCCTGAATCAAAGATAAAAAGTTTCTGCACAACAAAGGAAACAATCAACAAAACTAAAAGGCAACCTATCAAATGGGAGAAGATATTTGCAAATGACATATCCAATAAAGGGTTATTACCCAAAGTATATAAAGAACTGATACAACTCAACACCCAAAAAACAAATAATCCAATTAAAAATGGGCAGAAGTCATGAAGAGATATTTCTCCAGGGAAGACATACAGATAACCAACAGACAGATGAAGAGATGTTCAACATAGCTCATCATTAGGGAGATGCAGGTCAAAACCACAATAAGATATCACCTCACACCTGTCAGAATAGCTAAAATAAAAAACATAGGAAACAAGTGCTGGTGAGGATGTGAAGAAAAAAAGAACCCTCTTGCACTATTGGTGGGAAGGCAAACTATATATGCCATTATAGAAGGAGGGTCCTCAAAAAATTAAAAACTACCCTACAATTTAGTAATCACACTACTGGGTATTTACCCAAAGAATACAAAAAGCACTAATTTGAAAGGATATATGTACCCCTATGTTTATCAAAGCATTATTTATAATAGCCAAATTATGGAAGCAGTCCAAGAGTCCATTGATAGATGAATAGATAAAGAGGATGTGGTGTGTGTGTGTGCATATATATATATATATATATATATATGCATATACCATGTACATGATGATGTAAATGTATTATATATAATATTTATAATAGAACATTATTCAGCCATAAAAAAGAATGAAATCTTTCCATTGGGAACAACATGGGTGGAGCTAGAGAGTACAATGCAAAGTGAAATAAGTCAGACAGAGAAAGACAAATACTATATGATTTCACTCATGTGGAATTTAAGAAACAAAACAAATAAGGAAAAAAGAGAGAGAGAGAGAAAGCAAAAAAAAAACCAAAAAAAAAAAAAAACAGGCTCTTATCTACAGAGAACAAACTGATGGTTACCAGAGAGTAGGTAGGTGGAGGGATGAATGAAATATGTGAAGGGGATAAAGAATACACTTATCATGATAAGCACTGAGTAATATATAGAATTGTTGAATCACTGGTTTATACACCTGAAACTAATATAACACTGTATGTTAACTATACTGGAATTAAAATTAAACACTTAATAAAATTTTAAAAAATAAAGAGACTTAAAAGACAAATCAACCAAATGCTGTATGTAGACTCATTTGAGTAAACTAATTGATACAGATACTCAGAGAAAACTGTTCATGAACTAGGTGTTAAGTGGTATTAAGGAATTATTGGTAATTCTCTTAAGAGTGATAATGGTATTGTAGTTAAATGGAAAGAAAAGTCCTAATCTATTAGAAATATTTAAGTACTTACTGGGACACCTGGTGATTCAGTCATTTAAACATCCAACTCCTGATTTTGGCTCAGGTCATGATCTCAGGGTCATGAGATCAAGCCCTGAGTTGGGTTCCATGCTGGGCATAGAGCCTACTTAAGATTCCCTCTCTCTCTCTCTCCCTTTGCCCCTCCCCATGCTCGTGCTCTCTCTCTAAAAAGAAAAAGAGAAGAAAAGAAATATTTAAGTACTTACTGATAAAATAATATGATGCCTTGAATTTGCTTTAAAATACTTCAGAAAAAATACATATTTTATATATATATATAAATATATATTATAAAAATATATATGTATATATGGACGATTCATAGGAATAGATCAAACTGGAAAATGTGGATAGTTATTGAGATTAATGATAGATATTTAAGGCTTCACTATACACATGCAAAAACACACATATACACAAACACACACACAACTTTAGTATTTTACTTAGAATGCAGCACAAAAGGGCCATAAAGAAGAAAGACTGAAGTTTCAAAAATCTCACTGGAAATGCAAACGGGAGGACCAAAAGGAAAAAGGTTTGCAATTTTTGTTTTAATTCAGAATTTTAAAAAGGCAGGAATTTTTTAAGGGCATAGTAGAATAAATGAAAAAGATCCATTCTCTAGACACATAAAGGTGAAATTTCAGGACATCAAAAAAATCTGAAAAACCTTCAGAGAGGAAAAAGGATACCTATTAAGGAGTAAGAACTAGAATGACATATAACTTCTCATTGGTAAAAATGAATACGCAGCAATGTAAAAATATCTCCAATAATTTACAAGAGAAATACTTTATTTCAGCTTTATTGAGATTCAATTGACAAATAACATTTTAAGATATTTAAGGTATACAAAATGATGATTTGATAACCATATCTATTGTGAAATGATTGCTCCATCTAGTTAATTAACACACCTATCATCTCACATATTTATCCTACCCCCCTCTTGTGTGTGAGAACATTTAAGTTCTACTCTCTTAGCAAATTTCAATTATAGAATACAGAATTATCAACTATAGTCACACTATGTGATACATTTAGGTCCTCATCCTTACTCACCTTATTACTGAAACTGTGTACCCTTTTACCAAACTCTCCTTAATAAGAGAAATAAAAAAAAGAGAAATAATGTTGAGTCTAGAATTTCATATCATTTACATGAAAAGGCAAAATAAATATAGTTTCAGTTATTAAAATGTAATACTCACAAACCTTGAAAGATTAACTAGGGAATTTAAGAAAAAAATAATGAAACAAAGGCAGAAAGAGTAATTGTTAAGTATTGTTTACAAGGAGTAGTATTAATAAAAATATGTAACTAAAATCCCTGATGATCTCCATTTAGACAAAAAGGGGGAGAAATTTGGATGCTATGGATAATGCAACATTATTTATAAAACTCTGTTTAAATAAGTGTTAAAATTTTAAGATTTAAAATATAAGTACTAAATAAAAAAGATATGCAATATCAAGTGTTGACAAGGAGATGGAACAATTAGGACAGTTCAAATTGGTACAGTCACTTTGGGAAACTGGCCATGTCTACCAAAGTTGAATATACATACAGTGTACAACCCAATAATTTCATTTATAGAAATACAACCAACAGAAATGAGCAATAACGTAAATCAAAAGATTTGTCCTAAAATATTCATGGCTGCATTGCATCTAATTACCAAATACTGGAAATTACCCAAATGCCTATCAACAGTAGAATAGAAAAATAAATTTTGGTATAATGCTACAACGAAGTACTATACAATAAAGTACAAACTAAAACTACATGCAATAATATGGATGAATCTCACAAACATTAATGTTAGCAAAAAAAAAAAAAAAGATACTGCATGATACCATTTATACGGAGTTCAAAAAGAGGCAAAACTACATGTTGGGGCGCCTGGGTGGCTCAGTTGGTTAAACAACTGCCTTCCGCTCAGGTCATGATCCTGGAGTCCCTGGATCGAATCCCGTATCGGGCTCCCTGCTCGGTGGGGAGTCTGCTTCTCCCTCTGACCCTCCCCCCTCTCATGTGCTCTCTCTCATTCTCTCTCTCTCAAATAAATAAATAAAATCTTAAAAAAAAAAAACTATATGTTAGAAGTCAATATAGTAGTTATTCTTGGGAAGGGGATTGGAAATGCAAGAGAAGCTCAGGGAAACTGGGATGCTGGCTGCGCTCCGTCTTTCCCTGCCTGTGAAAAATCAAGTTGAAGAACTCTTAAAACTCAACAATAAGAAAACAATCCGATTGAAAAATGGGCCAAATACCTTAAGATACCTCACACAGATGGCAAATAATCATTTGAAACACAATATGCTCTACATAATATGACATTAGTGAATTGCAAATCAAAACAACAAGATACCACAACACACATATTAGAATGGCCAAAACCAGACAATGTACCACAGGCACTTTGGAAGCCAGTTGGGAGGTTGGTTTCTTACAAAACTAAACACATCCTTAAATATGATTAAGCAATCACATCTCTTGGTATTTACCCAAAGAAGTTGAAAACTGGGGCACCTGAGTGGTTCAGTCTGTTAAGCATCTGACTTTGGCTCAGGTCGTAATTTCAGGGTCCTGGGATCGAGTTCCGCATCAGGCCCTGTGCTCAGCGTGGAGTCTGCTTGTCCCTCTACCCCTCCCCTAACTCATGCATGCATGCAGGTGCGCTCTCTCTCTCTCAAATAAGTAAAATCTTTTTTTAAAAAGTTGAAAACTTATGCCCACACAAAAACCTGCACATGCATGTTTATAGCAGCTTTATTCATAATTAGCAGAACTTGGAAGCAATCAAGATATCCTTCAGTAAGTGAATGGATACATAAACTGTTCTATATTCAGATAATGGAATATTCAGTGCTAAAAAGCAATGAACTATCAAGCCATGAAAAGACACGGAGGAAACTTAACTGCATATTCTATGTAAAAGAAGTCAATTTGAAAAGGCTACATACTATACGATTCCAAGTATATGACATTCTGGGAAATGCAAAACTATGGAAGCCATAAAAAAATCAGTGGTTGCTGAGAGGTGGGGGGTATCAATAGGCAGAGCACAGGAGTTTTAGGGCAGTAAAAATACTCTGTATGATATTATAAGGATGGATATATGTCATTATACTATTGTCCAAACCCATAGAATGCAAAACACTAAGAGTGAAGCCTAAAGTAAAATATGGGTTTTAGGTGATTATGATGTGGCAGTGTAGGTTCATCCTTGGCAATAAATGTCCTATTCTGGTAAGTGATGTGAATAATGGAGAAGGCCATGTGTGAGATGGGAGCCATATGGAAAATCTCTATACCTTCTATTCAATTTTGTTGTAAACCTAAAACTGGTCTAAAAAAAAATTATCTTTCAAAAAAATCACCAAGTTGTATGTTTAGGACTTCTTGCCTTAAAATCAATAAAATTTTCAGGGCATCTGTGTGGCTCAGTTGGTTAAACGTCTGCCTTCAGCTCAGGTCATGATCCCAGGGTCCTGGGATGGAGTCCCATGTCAGGCTCCCTGCTCAGCAGGGAAGCTGCTTCTCCTTCTCCTCCCCACTCATGCTCTTTCTTGCTATCTCTCTCTCTCTCTCAAATAAATAAATAAAATCTTTTAAAAAAATCAATAAAATTTTCAAAAATTTAGGAATTTTTAGGGAGCCCCTAAAAAATAGAACTTATTTTTTAAAATGTAAAACTTCCAAATTATGGATAGCAGTGAGAACAGAATAATTGATCAACCCAAAAATAAGTCGAAAAGGAAACACCAAGGAATAAAAAGCATGGAAATTGAGTACAAAACATGATGTGTCAAAAATAAGTCCAAAGTTAACAATAATAATAAAAAAAAAAATGTGAGTAGTTTAAATTTACATCTAAAAAAAGAAATTTTCAGATATAATTGTTTTATTTTTTTAAGTTTTTTTAAAAGATTTTATTTGTCAGGGAGACAGAGAGAGCACAAGCAGGGGAAGTGGCAGGCAGAGGGAGAAGCAGGCTCCCCTTTGAGCAAGGAGCCCGATGTGGGACTCGATCCCAGGACCCTGGGATCATGACCCGAGCCAAAAGCAGACGCTTAACTGACTGAGCCACCCAGGCATCCCTATAATTCAGTTTTAAATCTAGTTTATATGATTTACAAAAGACCCATTTAAGCAAAATGACATAAAAGATTTGAGATAGTAGATGAAAAAAAAGTCTGTAACAGGTAAATATTAACGAAAGAAATCTGGTATATTAATATTTAATAGTAAAAGAGATTTTAAGACATTAAAAAGGACATTGATATTTCAAACTCTTTAAAGGAAATAATTCACCAAGAAGTAAAAACAGTCAAGTATATCTTCAAAATATAGAAGTCAATAGAGAAAATGATGAGACCATAATCATATGAGGAAACCCTAACATGAGCTCTGTCAAATAGAAAATATGCATTTTATTCAAAAATAAATGGAACATTTACAAAATGTAATTATACACTATATAATTTTATTTCAAATCCTGTAAAATGAAATTTAAAAACCCATTACTAAAGATAAGAAGACAAATTATCATATAATTATAGGTGGCTGTATCAATCATGAGTGAAAAATTTATTACCATAATAATTACATGTTTTTTTTTCTACTATAACTACAATCTGGTTTATTAAAGAATAAAATTATACAAGACCATGATCAAGCTCTAGTTATTGTTGCTCAAGGCAGTCTGTGTGAAAAAACAAATAATGTTGAATGAATAGAAAAATGACCTAAGTCTTACAAGTTTTCTTAATAGAGTAGTCTGGTGATAGAATCTTGGACGGCACTGGTCTGCATATCAAACTAGAAGTCTCTAAAATCAGAAGCTTTTAACGTGGGAACTCTGGGTCAGAAGAGAGGAATCTCCGTAGTACATTTTGAAGGTTATTTAGGGAGAATAGATGCTAATGTCAGTTCATTCACACAGTCTTGTTGCACCTAACTGTCCAGGCAGCAAATGGGTTCAGCTCGTAGTATCACGACCAATATTGACTCTTTACTTTCCTTGTGTGTGTAGTACATTACTACAATAAAAGTCCTTATAACTGGGAACAATGTAAGCAACAGTATTTGGAACAGAGTGCCTTGAGGCTAATTCTACACTGGCAGAATAGCACTACAATTATCTTGCTTTTCCAAGAAACATTGCCTCACATTAAATGGGAATTGAGTCTAGTTTGGGTTCCTTTTTGAGGCAAGAGGAAGAATCTTATAAGAAATTTCCCCGAAAAAAAAGACAGCTGCTCGGTTGTAAATGGAGCCCTTGTGTAACATAATAAACCAGTTATTCATTTTCACTGAACATGTTTTTAATTGGAGAGAAAATCTAGAACTGTATGTTCTAATACTAACTTATAAATTTTCTATGAGACATTCATCTTTTGTCCAGTCTTCATCTTTTTCTCCGGAGAATATAGTATATCCGATTCACAATTTGTCAGAGAATTGTAATGGCCAGTTGAATATTAATCATTGAATTTTTTACCCCTACCATACAAATTCTGTGTGTGTGTGTACGTGTGTGTGTGTGCGTGTGTGTGTGTGTGTGTGTGTGTGTGTGTGTAGTACACATATAGGTAATGGTATGCTGGTTAATGTTTAAGAACTGGCCTATCTGGAAAAAAAAAAAAAAGTCTCGGTTTGTAATGTTTGCTGGTTTCCATGGTATAAATACTCCCTCATGATCAATGTCAAGCTACACAGATTCCTGAAAATGTAACAATTAGGTCTCACAAGCCAGAGCAAGCCAGTTCCAGCACACTAGGGAGACGGAAATGCTTTTGAACCATCGAAACAATTGGTGGCAGTATCTGTATCTTGCTATTCTGAGTATGTAGTTTAGGGTATATGTTATCTTTGATATTTTACTCAATTATATTTTTACTTACGCAAAAATTCTGCAGCACAAATATCATTCCTTTTAAACAATTAGAGAGACGGTTGAATATAAGAGCACAAGAAAAAAATTAACTCATAGTAGGTAACACCGCAGAATAAAAGCAGATTTTAAAGAAATATTTTAAGGGCTCTTTAAAGCACAGCCTAAAGACAATAAATAGGTCTTTATGCTGGTTTGCTTCATTTTTTAAAATGTGAGGTAGATAATAACCATTACCTTCCTGCTCTCTTCAGCCCTGAGAAGAGCTTTTCAAGTTGTATTGCAGAAATGCAACATTAAAGTCATGCTGAGAGCTTTTCCTTTTAAAGCAGACAACAGCTTTTATAGATCTGAGAAGTCATTCAGCTGCACTCCTGACTCCTGGCCTATGTGACTCTGAAAAGCTTTGTATGATTTTCACATAGGAGAAATGATCTTACTGACATTTTCTCCCAACCTCAAAATGGGCTCCTTTTAATTGGAAAACTAGAGAGCATGAAGCCTCATTTTTTCCCTAAGTTATTGTATCACCTAATTGCGACTCAAATTTTTGAAATAAGACATCACTTTCCAAACATCAGTAAATTTTGCTCTATTTAATTTTATGCATTATAACAAAAAATACACACACACACACACACTCACACATTTAGAATTCTTTCTATTCACATTAACTCTCCAAAGAAATCACAGTAAAGAATTTTAAGAATGAAAGGAATTCACATGATGCTTCAAACATTAATCAGCATTGCCAATTCAACTGACAGAGCCATGGAAATTCGGTCATTAGGACAATAATGAAAAGAACAAAACAACCTAGGGGGTAATAACCACAATAAATGATAACTAACACTAAACACTTTTACATATTGACTCACTTAAGGGTTTTTAGATTATAAAGTGAATTAAGGTTATGTTTCACCAATAAGAATACTTCACAGTACTGGCATTATTAACTATCCAAATGAAATAAAACAGCTTATAGGTAACAGGTATCAAGCTTTTGCTACCAGTAGGCCCTTCTATTCAATTTGTTTGTCATCATGTTCTAACACCTTTCATGTCAATCTATAAAAAGAGTTATTTTCATGAAAGTGATTTTTTTCAAACACCCACAACCATAATTTTGAGTACTTAATACTTGAGAATCTATTTTGCACTTTTAATCAATTCATCAAATGTTTATAAGCTCCTACCAGGTATCAAATGTTACGCTAAGTCTGGGAGAAATCTTAGGCTATAGCTATAGCATCAAAAAAACTTGGGTTAGGTGTCATGAAACATTGTTCATATCCCTTTTTGTGATATATGACCTGAAAGAGAGTTTTTGGTTCAATATTGCACTAAATAGTAATTCCAAAGCATAACTTACTGTGTTCTCTTAGTAATAAAATGGATGAGTCAATTACTCAATTATCAATTACTTGATATATTAACTATAAATATGTAAAGATGTACAATGAAGTTGCAAATGAACCATAAGGAATTTGACCAAAGAGCTCTGGTTTGCTTGTATATGTTCAACTTAATATCAATAACATCATTGATATCTCTAAAATATCAGTTTCCAAACAAATGAGCAGTTGATTGATTTTTTCCTTACTTCTGAGCTTAATTATTTTTAGTATACTTTATTTCTACTATAGTCAAAATGCTATCCATAAATAAATAACAGTAGAAAAAATGTTTAAGAATATATATATAGCCAGATGATTTACATCAGCTGTTTTCAGACTAGGATATAGAAGCTCTGAGGCAATACCTTCCTATGAAGTATTAGAACAAAAAATAGTTTTATAGAAATCCATTTAAAATGGGTCTCCAACACCAAAAAAATGAATAATTTAAAAATGGTTAGAGGACCTGAATACACATTTTTCCAAAGACATACAGATAGCCGACAGACACATGAAAAAATGTTCAACCTCACTAATCATCAGGGAAATGCAATCAAAACCACAATAAGTTATCACCTTACACCTAAAGGTGTAAGAATGGCTAAAATCAGAATGGCTAAAATAAAAGACAAGAAATAACCAGTGTTGGCAAGGATGTGGAGAAAAAGGAACCCGCATGTACGTTGGGGATGTAAATTGGTACAGGCCTGTGGAAAACACTATGAGGTTCCTCAAAAAGTTAAAAATAGAAATACCAAATGAGGGATGCGTGGGTGGTTCAGTCGGTTAAGTGTCTGCCTTTGGCTCAGGTCATGATCCCAGGGTCCTGGGATCGAGTCCCGCATCGGGCTCCCTGCTCGGCGGGAAGCCTGCTTCTCCCTCTCCTACTCCCCTTGCTTGTGTTTCTGCTCTCACTATCTCTCTGTCAAATAAATGAATAAAATCTTTAAAAAAAAAAGAAATACCATATGATCTAATAATTCCACTACTAGGTATTTATCCCCCCCGAAACAAAACCCAAAAACACTAATTTGAAAAGATAAATGCACCCCTATGTTTACTGGAACATTATTTACAATTACAAGATTTGGAAGCAACCCAAGTATCCACTGATAGATGAATGGATAAAGAAGACGTTATACACACCCACACATATACACACATAATAGAATATTACTCAGCCATAAAAAAGCATAAGATCTTGCCATTTGCAATAACATGGATAGACCTACAGAGTATTATGTTAAGTGAAGTAAGTCAGACAGAGAAAGACCAACACCATATGATTTCAGTCATATGTGGAATCTAAAAAACAAAACAAATGAATAAACAAACAAAAAGCAGAATCAGACCTATAAATACAGAGAACAAACTGATGGTTGCCAGAGGGGAGAGGGGTGGGAGGATGGTCAAAATGGGTAAAGGGGAGTGAGAGATACAGACTTCAAGTTAGGGAATCAATAAGTGACAGAAATAAAAGGTACAATGTAGGGAATTTAGTCAGTGGTATTATAAGAGCATTGTATGGTGATAGATGGTGGCTACCCTTGTGAGCATAGCAGAACATAAAGAGCTGTTGAATGACTATGTTGTACATCTGAAACTAATATAACATTGTGTGTCAACTATACTCAAAAAAAATTAAATTAAATGGTTTTCTCTCATGATTTTCCCCTTCTCCTTCACAATAACATGCCTTAAGGATGTAAAAACCTCTGGAGCACCAAAGACACTATTTGAAATACTGGTGTAGGTATTGAGAAAGCTAAGAACTGGATAAAAAAATCTTTTTTTTTTTTTTTTTTTTTGCAATCAATGAGTATTCAATTCTTTGCCTTGAAAAAATTTAAGAAGAAACTAAACCAACTGCCAAATGATAGATGATTAAAAATATTTTTGATAAGAGATTGTATTAGTCAGGGTCCTCCAGAATTAATGGAATCAAACTGAGTGAACTGCCATAACAAAATTTCCATTCTTATCTATTTAAATAGACATAACCTTTCTATCTGTAAATATAAAAATTAGAACAGAATTAATACTCAATCCTATCTCATTCTAGAAGTAAGTAATAACCATCCATGTCTATGTATGGTCATTTGTAAAAACTTCCATCAATCTCCCTAAGAAATGTATTTCCTTAATAATTATTTGTCAAAATTCATAATATATTTGTGTTTTGTTTGATTATATAATGATAACTGTAATAAAAACTCACTTCAAAAAAGTTTCTCATAGACCCTTATGGACACAAATCTTTTAAAAAAATATTTCCAAGTAGCACACATACTTTTATTAAAAGGTAATCTAATGATTAATACAAGATTTTGAAGCACAAAAATATAATTTAGGATAAAATTCTGTTGAGGAATAGAATAGAAATACAAGTACAAAGCAAAATAAAAGTGAAGTTTTTGGTTTGAAAAGTTTATTCACCAGTTCTTTGTGGGGGAGGGGCAGAGGGAGAAGGGGAGAGAGAATCTTAAGCAGGTTCCACACCCAGCACAGAGCCCAGTGTGTGGCTTGATCTCACAACCCTGAGATCATGACCTAAGCTGAAATCAAGAGTCAGACACTTAACTGACAAAGCCAGCCAGGTGCTCCTATTCACCAATTTTTTAACGGATTATAGTTAGTAACACACTGTTGTGGCTTTTAGGTAATATTGAGTGCTTTCTAAAAAGTTTTTAAAGGTCAATATTTACATTATACTGGAAATTATACCCTTTTTGTGACTATTTATAATTATGATGAGAAATTTTAAATATACATTTAGATGGGCAAGAGGATATGTAGTTTTTCAAAAATTTTTTCAGCAAATATTTAAGAGAAAAAATATTAGAAGACTAGTGTCACGTCTTGAGAACACAAAAGGCATTTCTGTCCAAAAATAACTGTACTATTGTTACATCGGGCAGATGACTTGACCTTTTTGTGCCTCAATTTCTTTAAAATGAGAGATTTGTACTAGATGACTTTTCTAGTACCTTCCAGTTCTTTTTTTTTTTTTTTAAGATTTTATTTATTTATTTGACAGAGAGAGAGACAGCAAGAGAAGGAACACAAGCAGGAAGAGCGGGAGAGGGAGAAGCAGGCTTCCCGTTGAGCAGGGAGCCTGATGCGGGGCTAGATCCCAGGGCCCTGGGATCATGACCTAAGCCGAAGGCAGATGCTTAATGACTGAGCCACCCAGGCGCCCCTAGTACCTTCCAGTTCTAAAAAAAATTCTGTGATAAGTGGCATAACAAAAAAAGGCAAAGTCAAATTTTAATTGCAATGTTTTCAGTCACAGCCACATGCTGTGTTTGAACTACTGGTAACAATTGTATTTTAACGAAGCATTCTGTGGTATTAATATTTATTAATATACTCAGCTTAAATAAGCACCACACCATACATAGGTTCCCTGTTTTAAAGAAACATATATTAAGGCAGTGAAATGGATATATATTTATATATGTGTATTTTCTCAATTGTTTTAGGCCTTTATATGGAGGGATGTGTGTCATTTATAACTGGATAACACTAATGTAGATACATAGACTTTCTGGAAAAACAGGGAAGTACTTGAAGGAGAGTTAGGCCTGTACTATATTAACCTCTTAATGGTAGCAAAGTACATAGGCAGGAATTTATTTGAGATAAGAGACGTGCTAAAGGACAAAAGTGGAGTTAAACTCGGGAGGTAGTATTGTGAAAATCTTTTGGGTAAAATAACCTTAACTGAGAATAAAATTAAAGGGGAAGTTCTTAATGAAATAAACAGAAAAAGAGGTGAAATATTGTCAAGGGGAGGTCATATGAATGAGAACAAGCTCAGAAATCCTGCCTAAGCTCTAGGCCCAGCCATCTGTACCTGCCTGTCCTTTGGCAGGGCATTTTACCATTCTGTGACTCAGGTTCCTCACTTACAGAGGGAGAAGCGAGTAACTCCCCTACCTACCTCACAGGTGAGTTGTGAGGGCCAAATGAACAGATGAATGTAAAAACGCTTTCAGACACGGCAGGCACTGTGTTGTGACAGTAACGGGGAAGAAGACCCTGGGGCACAGTAGTGCTGCCGTGTGCCAGGTCCCACAGCCTGCTGTCGGTGCAAGAGACACTGAAAGAAGGACGACGAAGAGAGAGTGACGTTGCTTGTAGAGGTGGTGATGCAGTGGTGGGATTAATGCTCTGCCTCCTAAAGACCATGACGTAAATGAGGTGCTGTGTATACCAACTTCCCACCGTCGTTAGTGTTTCTGTTAAGTGATTTAATCCTGGTGGGGACAAGTAAAGTTCTTACTTATATGTGAAAAAAAAATAAGTAAATAAATAAAAATAAAAAGAACTGTACTAAATCAAGAAAACTTCCAAGTTCTCAACTCTACATAACCTACTGCTAAAATAGGACTGAACCTTAGAGATCTAAGGTTCCAATAATTCAGTTCCATTATTACAAATGAAAAAACTGAGTCCAAAAAAAGGTAATAAGAGGGTCTCTCCACCTACTCCAGTATCTTTGACTACATTATGTAGAGATGTCTTGACAAAGCAATTTGGCACATCAATCTTGCTATTCAGATGAGAAAGTAGAAGCAAATATAATGTTAAATGTACAAAAAACATGAACATTATGATGGTATCTCATTAAGAAATTATATTTACTCAGTACTTTCAAGATTATCCTTTTTTCTAAGGATAAATTTAGACTTTTACTCTGAATTCTCAGAATTTAACAGATATTAGCATGAATTTATTTGACAACCTGACATATAAACTCTTCAAGCATATAAAATAGCTACTAAATAATCATTCACCTTAGATCTCAAATGCCCTGAGAGCCACTGTGTTAGTGTGAAAGGAGAATTTGAGTGTTTTATCTGAGGTAAAGTGTTCAAAATAAAAATTAATAGGTTTTTATTAAGCATAAACATGGAGACAAAATAGCCAAAACAGTATCATATTTGTCTATAGCAATTTATATCAGGATACTACTATTGTAGGTAGGATTTCCTTTTCCCTTTTTTTTTTCTGAATTTTCTACAATGTGATATTATTGCTTTTACAATGGAATTCTGTTTTCAAGAATGCTCAGAGAATATACACTGCTCCAGGTTCACAACATTTTGGAGTTAAGATAAAAGATCAATATCGGGAGGAAGAGGACAGATTTTAGAGTTTTAAACAGAGTTGCACTAAGGGATATAAGGCATGGTAAGAAATAAATGAGTACTAAATGCATTTATGTCTTCAGTCTTCATCTTTTTTACTTAATGCCATTATTTCATGCCATCAACTGAAGAAGAGATGAAGTCTAACTCTGTTGGGTTGTAATGCATGAGGGTGAGCCCCAGAGCAGCATCTGTCAAGATTCACAGTCCAAACTTGCAAAAAGAGACTTAAATGGAATTCTATTGCTTACTTAAACCTCTGTAAAGACAGTAAAGGGGATCCATTTCTAAGCACTCAGCAAAACATCACATCTCCCTCTCCTCTCCAGTTCTCTCAAATTCTGTACCTGCAAGAGCCTTTCATTTGCCAGAACCCAAGGAAGGGGAAATCAAAACAACAACAAAAAAACAAAAAGAAAAAAGAAATATTTTTCTCTTCAACTTCTGGACCACAACTATTTCTTTGTCTGCCCCTACTCTTTGGAAAGCAGAGATTCAAACCCTTTTGCTGGGTTCCCCCACCTTTCTCATGGTAGTGATGGATGTAAGTGGGGTAGAAGAGTGAAAGTGGGTTGGGAGTTACAGGATTCTTGAATAGTTTTGCCTCAATTGAAATCATTCAAGTTTACCATTAAAAAAGAAAAACACTAAATGTTTACTCGCTAAACCACAACAAATGCATTTTACTCATCATTTTTGCAACAAAAATCAAAATTTGCAGAGAACACTCACTTCCTAAAAAATGGCACTCATAAAAAAAAAAAAAATCCCACAGTCACTGAAGCTCCATAAAACGTGTACTTTGGGAGGAATGTGTGCTGATGTGCACACACAATGTGTCAGAATCACTTACTACAGGAATATAAATACAGCGCGTGCAGAAGCCTATGAAAATGATGATGCAGGGTTTGGAAAGATGCAGCAGCACCAGCCATTTGCTCTTCCTCACCTTTGCTTAGCAGATTTCTCTTTCAGCTTCTGCAACTGGGATACCTCCTGCTCATGATCAATCACGCTTATTTCATAAAATGGCTTCTTAGAGTACCTTTGATCTATGCATGGCGATCCGCTAGATCACACCCATGTCTTGAAGGCAACAGCACCTGCTGCACGGTTCTCAGCCTCCTGGATGACACCTGCTACTGCTGCACAGAAGCAAACAGCAAACCAACTTACACTGACTTAAAAAAATTCACAATAACAGATAAATTTTGAAATACTTTTAAAGCAATTTTTATCTTCCAGATAAATGATCTGCGTATATAAAATCCATGACTTGTTTTTAAAGGAATGAAGAGAATATACGACAGGGGAGGTAGTTCTGGAGAGAAGCGTACAGGCAAGGCATTCTGTAGATTGTCCCCTTGACCAAAATATAGTCCATCAGTCTGCCTAAATTCCACTACTGGAAATACTTGCAGGTTAATACATATCTTCCCTCAAAGTACGCACAATCTTGGAGTATTATATTTAAATCAGATTACTGTTCTACTAAAATGTGCTTAGGAGGAGTTTCAGAAAAGATGGATTTTATTGGAGAGGTTTAAAGAATCCGAGTAGGGAAGAAATAGTCAATAGTGCAGCAAAGAGGCCTTCCATGACAAAGATAAGATTAAAAAAAAACTAGGGCTAAGAACCTAGGAAGGTACTGTAGAGAGGTCCTGAGAGGTTGAAAAGTAGTATAAATAGTGAGGTACGATACAAAAGACATTTTATGAGCATTATAGTTTTGCCTAGGGTCAGTGTTTTGCCCAGGATAAGAAGAGAAAATGCCTTCCAGCACTGAATATCACCCTCAGATCCTCTCTGTGGACTAGCCCTCCTTTCTGCCTCGTATCTATTCAGTTATTCATTTATGCAATATTTATTCATAGTCCTGTTTATACAGCACAAGAAGAGTTAAGTGGGGTTTTTTTGGACTGGTTGATCAGCTATTATTTTATAGCCCCACTTCGTGGGGAAATGCGCACCAAGTACCCCAAGATATGAATTCAACTTGTTTTAATAAATATAGGAAAAATACTTAAGACTCTTTATAAAGAATATGAAGAAAAAAAGCATTATAAGTAGCTAAATAGAATGCATAATGTGATTGTCCTGTTGAAACAACATAATCAATGAGTCATTTATACAGTAATGTAAATTAATTAAATCTGTTTTCCTCTTGATTCTTAGGTGATGCCACTGCCAGGAAGGAGAATTCTTCTTTGGGGATGAAATGTAGATAAAGGACAACACTACTTTGCAACATGTATTACTTTTGAGGGTCTTAGAGGCCGAGATACAGAGATGCAGGAAAAAAGCTTGGATCCATATAAATCTTAAGGGTCTGCTGAAGACCCAGTAGGAATTTGATCACGTTTTATTTTTTTTTTAAGATGTATTTATTTATACGAGAGAGAGAGAGAGCATGAGCCGGAGGAGAGGCAGAGGGAGAGGGAGAAGCGGGCTCCCCGCTGAGCAGGGAGCCCGATGTGGGGCTCGATCCCAGGACCCAGAGATCATGACCTGAGCCGAAGGCAGATGCTTAACCAACTGAGCCACCCAGGCGCCCCATCAATCACGTTTTAGACAAATAGCCTGTATGTGAGTAACTCAGGAGTTAAATGTTAAGTGCTGAGATGGTCCCTCTCTTTTATATTTATTAGGAAATATTCTATACAAGAAGGGAAAGAACATTTAAGGGAAAGGAGGACTGCCAAGTTGGCAAGTTTGAGGAAAAGGTGCAACAGAGTGTTGTGGAAAAGGACAGGTATAGTATGTCCTGCCTGATGCATTAACCCAGACAGGGTAAAAGGAGCAGACAGAGGTGAGACGGTTTTTACAGGGTTATATTTCTTAAGTAATTCAGTGCTGGTATTAAGACCTTAAAGGATCTTGTTGCTAAAGGGCATGAGAAGCTGAGTTGAAAAATGACTTAACAAAATACATCTCACACCTTGAACTAGGCCTTCTATTTTAGACAAGTTGTATATCCCTCAGTTTGTTTCCATTTATAGACAGAAGAGCATACTGAATTAGGTCATTAACAAGACACACCCAGTGCAGGGCCTCCTCATTACATAAAACCATGAAAATTCTTTCTGGGAAAAGTAACCCGGTCCTTCCACATTTTGCTTGCTGGATGTTATACTGGATTAGATTGCGAAGATTACATAATCTCTCTGAGGGCTGCCGGGCTTTCATCCTTTTAGCTGGCATGAAAACAGCTCAGCACTGTCAAACAGCACTGGAAGAAATATGTGGGTATGTTCTATCACTTCATTTATACCACAAATCCTTGGCTTTTAAAACATGAACTTGATTTATCCTTCCTCTGAGTAATGTTCTGTCATGATCCAAGACTGAGGAAAGTAGGTTCTGATTTCAAGAGTTTTTAATCCCTTGAAAGAAGAATTCTTCAACAGAATCAGGATTGTAGACTATTAGACTTCAATAGATCTTAGAGTTTTTCTAGTCTAAGCCCCACTTTCTATAGATGAAGCCACTGAACACCAGAAAATTACTTGTCTAAGATCACACACCTAGCTAATGGAAAAGGAGAGATCAAGTCCTGGCCTTTTGAGTCAATCAAGATCCCTGGGTAGAAAGACATGGCTTCTATTTTTTTATTTGTTTGTTTGAATTTTCCCAGACAAATCCAATGTGGAACTAGTTTGAAAACTACTAGTCTAGAGAAAGAGTCAATCATCTTGGACTAGAATGATCACATACCCCTCTTTTCCCAAAATGTTCTTGGTGTGTATCTGTTGTTCCAGATCTAATTATTAATAGAAGCTCCTTTCACTTTTAAAAGTGTCCCAGAGGGGCACCTGGGTGGCTCAGTCAGTTAAGCGTATGCCTTTGTCTCAGGTCATGATCTCAGGGTCCTGGGATCTAGCCCTGAGTCAGGCTCCCTACACAGCAGGGAGCCTGCTTCTCCCTCTGCCTCTCCCTCTGCTCCTCCCCCTGCTCATGCTCTCTCTCATATAAGTAGATAAAATCTTGGGGCACCTGGGTGGCTCAGTCGTTGGGCAACTGCCTTCGGTTCAGGTCGTGATCCCAGGGTCCTGGGATCAAGCCCCGTGTCAGGCTCCCTGCTTAGCGGGAAGTCTGCTTCTCCCTCTCCCACTCCGCCTGCTTGTGTTCCCTCTCTCACTGCGTCTCTGTCAAATAAATAAATAAAATCTTTTAATAAATAAATAAAATCTTAAAAAAAATAAGTGTCTCAGAATGTATGACAAGCTAACCTTATCTTTAATTCATCTGACTTGTAAGCACTGAAATAATATCTCCAATAGCAAATGCAAAATTCCCCCTAAAGTATTAAAAACTAGAGCTAGGAATCATTGGGCTGCCCCAAGAGAATAAACCTGTTCAGCCACTCTGGAATTTACCCCTTAAGAAAGAGAAATTCTTGCTACCATAATGATTTTTGGCTTCATAAGCTTACAGTGACAGTGTAGCCAGGTTATGAAAGCCTTTGGGAAGGCTATTTTTCTGGGATCTTCCTAAACGTTATATTGTAAGAGTTCCCTATATCTCTAATCAAGATATAGTAATTTATTAATGTCAGATACATGAGAAGTTAATGGAGTCCTGACAGAAAACCAACTTATTAAAGAAAATGCCTAGGCCTGCAACATATCCAAAAAACTCATTTATATAATTCAAGGGATTACTAAACTGCTGCATTTTTTTTTAAATCCCCATTTCTGTTTGTTGTTGCTTATTTTAGCCTGGACATTTCCAGTTACAGAAGAAACCCAATTCAACTAGCTTCAGGTAAAAAAACAAAAAAACAAAAATTATTGACTCATATACCTGGAGAGGGAAGGAGTGGCTCCAGCAAGCATAAATATATCCAGGACAGGGTCTTCAAGATATCTTCTCACATGTCTTAACTCTGCTTCCACCTGAAGAGACAGGAGCCTCATTCTCTCCTATCGTTCGCAGACTCCATCAACATTATAAGCAGGATAGTTGCCAGTGGTCTAAACTTCATATCCTTCAAGCGAGGGGACCACAGAGGCAAGAGGCAATTTTCTACCCTTGTCCCAATAGAAATATACCAAGGAGTCTGACTGGTTGTCTGACGTCATTAAGTTACTTTCTGAACAAATCTATTAGCCAAGGGAATGGGTGCTCCAATTAAACAAGACTGTCTCATTCCTACCTACTAATATCACAGTGATTGAAGAAGGGGTCTATTATATAAAATTGCAAGGGGCACATGAGAAAACTACCATATAACTAAAAACTATAACAACCATCCTTATAAACCCTCAATTCAGTAGATCAGTAGAGAAAATCTTACAACAGCTTTGGGAAAAGACCTGTACCTTTTAAAATTAAAATAAGAGGGTTTGCTGAGTGGAAAGTGTAAACCTTATTCTTCTAAATGTATTATTCCAAATTCAAGATGCAGTAGAATAATCTTTCTTCACAAAAGCACCTGCACCTCTACTGGGAAGTTGCTGTTAGAAACATAGTTACATACCAATCAAAGAGAGTGACTGAAAAATCTCCTTTATTCTAATAGGACCCTGAATGCAGTTGGAGAAGCATAAAAATACACAGGAAGTCTAGAAAAGAATGAAATCCAGACCCAGGATGTCCTAATCCTTCTCTGACCCCTAAAAACAAAATATTTGCAATCAACACTTTAATGCTTTATATTCAAGTATCAGGTGGTAGCAAGAATTTGTGGATTACTGAAATGGAGACTGAAGAAAACAGGTCAAAAGGAAATAGTCATGAGGTTAGGTAGTTAATTTTCTCTCTGATCAGTTTTAGAATGTATTTCTTAGCCCTCTGTCTCCAAGTTGGGACTACATTCAAATGTGAAAAGAAATAAATATTGATTGAACACAGATGGTGAGCATGTTAATACTGCAAGTCCAAGAGAATGAAGCATGATCCCATGAGCTCCCCTCCAATGTAATATCTATTTATTATCAGATGTTTTAATGTATTCAATTCTGCTCCAGGAATACACTTTCTGCACTTTGTAAACATGAAATAGTAAGTATGAGTCCATAATTAATTCACAGAGAAGAAAGTTAAAGCATGAAGAGTTGGGCTTTTTCTGGAAATTCTAGTAAATTATTACAGAGGTTAGAAACTGGATGCTGAAGAATATGCACTAGTCAGGGCATAATCAAAATGGTCAAAGAGGAAAATGTTTTCCATATTCAGCTACTAACTACTCAGTGCTATGCTTCAGGGAGCTAAATTGTTATTCTTTAGACCAAGGTTTCTCCAAGTTTGAGGTGTTAGTGAAAAATGCATATTACTGGGTATCACTTCATCCTCGGTGACTTAGAATCTATGAAGAAAGGCATTGACCAGGAACCTTTATTTTATTAAGTATCCTCAGGTAATTCTTAAAGAGCTAAACTTTTAAAACTTCTGCTTTACTGTTTATTAATTACTAGTATAATATCCACCAGCTGCAATAGATCACTTTTTTCCATTTATACTTGAATCTTAATAAAAACAACACATAATCAGTCTTGACTTGTGTTTGTTTTTTTTTTAAGATTTTATTTATTTGACAGAGAGAGACACAGCGAGAGAGGGAACACAAGCAGGGGGGAGTGGGAGAGGGAGAAGCAGGCTTCCCGCTGAGCAGGGAGCCCGATGTGGGGCTCGATCCCAGGACCCTGGGATCATGACCCGAGCCGAAGGCAGACGCTTAACGACTGAGCCACCCAGGCGCCCCTTGACTTGTGTTTCTTAAGGAAATTAAAAAAACATTCCTTAAACAGAGTTGAACTTATGACTAGCTTCTCTCAGGAACATGGATGAAGTTCCCCTATCATTCCCTCAACAAATATTTACTGACTATTTATTATGTGACAACCTCTACTTTCTGTGTTGAGGGTAGAACAAAGAACACAATAGAAAAATTCCTGCTTGGGGTGCCTGGGTGGCTCAGTCGTTAAGCGTCTGCCTTCAGCTCAGGTCATGATCCCAAGGTCCTGGGATCGAGCCCCACATCGGGCTCCCTGCTCCGTGGGAGGCCTGCTTCTCCCTCTCCCTCTGCTGTTCCCCCTGCTTGTGCACTCTCTCTCTCTCTCTCTGTCAAATGAATAAATAAAATCTTTTTAAAAAAATAAAGAAAGAAAAAAGAAAAAAAGAAAAATTCCTGCTTCCATGGACCTTACATTTTAGGTGAAAGAGAGCCATCTATTAAGACTTTTTTAAAATGAAATATATGGTTTAGATAATGATACTTGATAAGAAAAGAGATGAAACAGACTACAGTAATAGGCAGTATATCAAATGTGAGGGAAACCATGTTTAAAGTTTAAAATTTAAAGTAACAACTGACTCCCCAAGAGAAACAATGAAAGCTTAAAGAGTAAAGTATCTTTAACACACTGAGAGAAAAATAACCGCCAATGTAGAATTTTATACACAGCAATATTGCTTTTTAAAAACAAAGTAAAATAAATGCATTTTCAGGTAATAAAAAACTGACAGTATTCAAAGTTAATTCAAGATCAACTTCCAATAATGGTGGAAGAAAGAGTGGTCCCATAAACCCACAGCAGATAACAATGATAAAATATGGAAAAAAAAATTAATAAAACTATTTAAATTCCCTAAGAAATATCTAAAAATACAAATAAACTCAAAAACTTATATTGGAAAGGCTAAGAATTTTGAATTCACAGCATGAAAACAACAGAGCCCAATTCAGAACCTAAACTGCTCTAGGTCCTGCCGGATAGCTAAACTATGTATTATTGGACCTCAGGGGACACTACAGAGAAGCAGGTAGAAAGCAGACAGAAATCTATTCTTGAAAAAAGGAGTAATGCTGAGCTGGATATGTGAATTTGATACTCTTCTTAAAGGAGTACATTCCAAACTGGGGGAAAATCAAGTAGCAGAAAACCTAAAGGTCAGAATACAGAGCCCAAAGTAAACAAACCAGCAGGTAATTACTTGTATCCTTAGAAGCCTCCCTTGCTTTTTTGCCCTGTGTTTATGTCTTTGTTCTGCTTTTTTAAACCTGGTCCTCTGTGGGTATCCCCCATACGTAAAAAAATCTTGGCAGTGAGCCAAGTACTTAAGCATATATGAGGCTCATCACAGTGAGGTTTATCATGTCTATAAATATGTTCAAAGAATTGAAGAAAAATATGGTATCAATGAATAAACAGGCAATCTCAACCAAAAATATTATTTTTTAAATGCCAATTCTAAATCTGAAGAATATAAATATTAAAAGTTATAAAATCCCTAACTGGACACTACAATAGACTGGAGATGGCAGAAAAACAAGGAGAACCTAAAGACAGCAATTGAAATTACCCTATCTGAAAAATAGAAAACACAAGACTGAACTAAAGTAAACAGAATTACAAGAACTTGTGGAGCAATAAAAAGCAAGATTAACACATGAGTAGTTGGAATCATAGGAAAAGAGAAACAGGCAGAAAATATATATATATTTTAAGAAATAATGGTTGAAAACTTTGAAAATTTGATGAAAAGCTTTAATTTACATATCTAAGAAACTCCACAAGAAAACACAAAGAAATCCACTCCCAGATACATCATAGTCAAATAGCTGAAAGTCAAAGACAAAGAGGAAATCTTGAAAGCAACCATAGACAATCAACCCCTTAAATAGGATAATAATAATAGTAAGATTAAGAGCTGACTTCTCAGAAACCATGAAAGTCAGAAGACATTGGGATGACCTATTCAAAGGGCTGGAGAAAAATGCTATTAACCAATAATTTAAAGTTTAGTGAAGCTTTTCTTTAAAACTGCAGGCTAAAAACCATACAAATATCTCAATCATTGCCAAAAAAAAAAAAGATAGAAACTCTTTTATTAACTTCACTATCCAATCATAATTTTTAAAAAATCTTTGCAAAATAAAAATAGGAGATGATGATGGGGCGCCTGGGTGGCTCAGTTGGTTAAGCGACTGTCTTCGGCTCAGATCATGATCCTGGAGTCCCTGGATCGAGTCCCGCATCGGGCTCCCTGCTCGGCAGGGAGTCTGCTTTGCCCTCTGACCCTATCCCTTCTCATGTGTTCTTTCTCTCTCATTCTCTCTCTCTCAAATAAATAAAATCTTTAAAAAAAAAAAAAAAAAAAAAAAGCACTTTAAAAAAAAAAAATAGGAGATGATGTCTTTCATCACATACAGAAAACACTGTACATAATGGAGAGGGGGCCATGTCAAGAACACAGTACTCTGTCCTATTCCTCCTCCCCCTGCTGGAAACATGAGGAGATTTTTCTCTGATATTTACTGTGAAAACCTGTGTGAGCTCCCGGAGATAAAACCACAAAAGTATACCCCTCAACTATGACTGAGTCCCCTGGAGTTTTTAACTCTCAGATTTGTCCACACCTAGCCACCAGCAACTCATCAGTTACAGTTTAGGTTTTCCTTCCACAGCCCTGGTTCCCATAGAGATTTCTGTTCTGGTATGTTGTGATTCTTTGTATCCTTCTGTCTGTCTCTCCAATTTGGGGGAGAGTCATTTGCCTTGTGGTTTTACTTTTCTTACAGATCTAAGAACAGTTGTCAATTTTTCAGTTTGTTCAGCTTTTTACTTGTTAGGACAGAGTGGTGACCTTTAAGCTCCTTACATGTGGAACTTACACTTTCTTCTTGAAATTGAGAACAAGAAAAAGATATCTGTTATCACTGCTTCTATTTAACATTATTTTGGGTGACCTAGTCAAAGTTAAATAAGAAAAGAGAAATGAATAAAAAGAATAAAATTGATAAATTAGATGAAGAACTTCTGTTAATTAAAAAAACACCATTAAAGAGTGAAAATGCAAGTTATGAATGATAGAAAATGCATGATTGTAACCAAGGACTCAGATCCAGAATACATTAAAAACTTCTGCAAATCAATATGAAAGAGAGAGGACCACAACTGAAAAAAACTGACAGGAGACTTGAACAAAAATTTAAAAATAAATAAATAAACAAAAAGTAAATTAAATTAAATGTTTAAAAAAGGACAACCAAGTGGCCAGTAAGTAGAAGAAAGGTTCTCAACCTCATAAGTAATCAGAGAAAGGGGAATTAAAAACACAGTAAGTTCTCACTACATATTTATCAGAATGTTTAGAATAAAAACAATGAAAATTCTTACACTCCATCAATGGAAATATAAGTCAATCAACAATTTGAAAAACCACTTGACATTATCTAAGTTGAGCATACATAAATCTTGTCACTTAGCAATTCCACTCTTAGGTATGTCCCCTACATGTACTTCAAGAGACATGGGCCAAGCATTCATAGAAACATTGTTCATAACAGTCAAATACTGAAAATAACTCGAGTCCATAAACAGTAAATGGATGAATAAGTTGTAATATACTCATTCAGATGAATGCCAAAAAAACAATGAAAATGGAGAATTGCATAACAATTAGGATTGAATGAACTAAAATTCCAAAAACAGAAGAGTCCTTCCTAGGTGAGATGTTGATCATGGTCATTGGTTATTTTCTGCTCTGGGGGCTTTTGCCAAATCCTGGTAGAAGCTGAGAACAAAGCCTGATTCAAGCGGAGACTCTACTAGCAAAGATGCTGAGAGGGAAACCAGGAAAGGTCCGAAGGTCTCAGGAGCTCTTCCAACAGATTAAAAACTACAGGAGCCCAATTTTTAGCACATGACATTTTTTAAGATATATCCAACTTGAACATGTTCTTGTATTTTTATACTGTTTTTCACTTTGCTGGATTCTGTTTGCTGGAGTTTGTTTAAGAGTTTTTGAACATGTGTTCTTGAATGAGATTGTCCTATAATTTTCTTTCATTATAACATCCTAGTCTGGTTTTAGTTTTAGAGTTTACTAGGCTCATAAAATGAGTTGAGGAGTGTTCACTCTTTTCATATTCTCTAGAAAAGTTTGAAATTGCATTTAAATTACATTTAAAAAAAGGTTTTAAATTGCATTGTAATTAACTCCTCCATGAAGGCTTGGTAGAATTCACTAGTAAAAGTGTTGGTGTCTAGTATTTTCTTTGTGGGGTTATTTTTAACTACTGTTTCAATATTTGAATAGTTATGTACTAAGGTTTTATTATTATTGAGTTTTGCTGAGTTATATTTTGTTTTCTAGAAAATCATTTTGTCTGAAATTTTTTGTATTCATTGGCATAGATTTATTCACAGAAATCTTCTTTACTATATTTTAAATATCTGTCCTTCTTCCAATGATATCCTTTTTTTCTTTTATTTATCCTTTTTATTGTGAACATTTTCAAACATACACAAAACCATAAAGATTGGTACAAACCAAAATTGTCACCTTATAGCCATTTCTATATTTTCATTTTGAACTTTTTTGTGACTTTTGGCTTTTGAGATTCCCCTTGGAGACAGCATATATTAGACTTTTTCTTTTTTTAACTCAACTTGACAAACTCTGCCTTCTAATGGAAAATTTAACCTCTTCTTTTGTAAGTTTAATTTTTTAATTCTATTTTTACACAGGTTTGAAAAGTATATATGTTATTTCTATTAATTTAATTGTTAACCTTAAGATTTTAACATGAAAACTTATTTTAACATCTAAATTTTTTTCAATATTTAAAACCTCCCAAACACAAATATTTTACATTTAACTATCACATCCCTCTCATCTTACATGTTAATTTTGCTGAATATTTATGTTCTACCTTAATTTAACTACCCAAATCAAGTATTAATATTTATACCATAAGTTATGTTTTCTTTTTTTTTTAAATATTTTATTTATTTATTTGACAGAGAGAGAGATAGTGAGAGCAGGAACACAAGCAGGGGGAGTGGGAGAGGGAGAAGCAGGCTTCCCGCCGAGCAGGGAGCCCAATGCGGGGCTCGATCCCAGGACCCCGGGATCATGACCTGAGCCAAAGGCAGATGCTTAACGACTGAGCCACCAGGCGCCCCTAAAGTTATGTTTTCTAATTTACTATATATTTCCCAAGTTCCTTGCCCACCCGTCCTTCTTATATCTCAGAATTCCTTCAAGGACAATTTACTTTCTTCTTCAAGAACATCATATATATCAGCTTTAATGAGCTCTAATTCACAGACGTGATTAGTTTCCTAGGGGCTGCTATAACAAATTACCACAAATTTAGTGACTTAAAACAATAGAAATTTATTCTCTCACAATTGCAGAGGCCAGAAGTCTGAAGTCAAAATGGTAGGGCTGCACTCCCTTCAAATGCAGAAGGGGAGAATCCTTGCTCACTTCTTCCAGCTTCTGATGGCTTCCAGCATTCCTTGGCTTGTGGCAACGTAACTCATTATCTCCCTCCTGGTCTTCTCTCTGTGTCTCTATTGTCTTCTCCTCTTTTTATTAAGACATCAGTCTTTGAATTTGGGGCTTCCCTTAAATCCAGAATGGTTTCAGCTTGAACTCTTTAATTACATTGGCAAAGACCCTATTCCCAAATAGCCATCTTCTGAGGTGCCAGGTAGACATGAATTTGGGGGAGACACTAAACAATCCTCTACACACACAATACAATTTACCCATTTGTACACAATATAAGACAATGGTTTTTAGAATAAAGTTGTGCAATCACCACCACAATCAACTTTAGAACATTTCCATCAATCCCCAGGCCAAAAGGAATACTATATTCCCAAACACATCTTCTAAATCTTCCTTTAATACCTAATGGTTGCAATTGTTTCATTTTTTTTTTTTTATGTCTGAAAGAGTCTTTAATTTGTATTCATTCTTTAAAATTTAGCAAAGGTTAAAATTCTAGATGAACATTTATTTTCTCTCAAGTTTAAATAAATTATTCCACCGTTTTCTGAATCTGTTAGTATTGTTGAGAAGACTATTAGAATAATTGTCATTTCTTTGTGCCATTTGTGGTTCTGTTTTAAAAATCTTCTCATTATTTTTAGACTTCTGCAGTTCCACCGTGATGTATCCAACTATGATTGGAATTTGTTGTAATTATTAAATCTGTAGGTTTGTGTATTTCATCACCTCTAAGAGATTATCAACCATCATCTTTTTACATAGTGCTTCTTTTTCGTTCTTTATACTCTGCCGTTCAGGAGACTTACATCAGAGGGAAACATTAACTTCCAGTTAGTTCAAAAGACTGCTGTGTTCTGGTCCCTTTTTTAGTAGAGGCTTTCAGGGACAGCATTGTGGCCAACGGCCAACTCATAGATATGTAAGGTTAGTCACATATTATCTAACACTTTGTTAGATACTGAAGGGAAACATGTATTTCCCAATATAAAGCCATTTCCATACCATCTGAGGAAAAACTCAAAGCCCATGCCTTACTGAGAATGGTAAGTACATTAAGAATCATTTCATATTAAGGACTATGTTGCTATATCATAAATGAAGAGAAGCATGTTAACTATAAAAGAAGAGTAGAAATAATTGCCTAGTTTGCAGATAAACATTTGAGCTTGGAAACTGATCTCTATTATTTCCTTAAATGTTCCAGAGTAAAGGTGATACAGAAATCTAATCAATCAGACTTTGCTGTTTTCAAAGAAAACACACAATACTAATTGAGCAATGATTGTAGCCAATATCCTAGTACATAATTCCAGTTAATTACAGTTTTTGACAATACTTTTCTTTCAGTGAGCAAAACTCTGGCTCCAAGTAAGACATTATCTTATTCATTATGCCAGAAATGAATTCCTAAAATAGATTAAAATAAACTACTACAAATCCAACCGTCTAAATGGAAGTTATGTCTTTGTCATAAAACTTACTCAGGATATTTGGAAACTATAATTTGAAAAACAGAAATCAAATATGTCCGAAGGCAACTGTGCATTTATCAGAATATTTCCATATACATACTTTAATTTGCTCTCCTACATAGTAAAAAATACTTATAAATGTTTGGCAGAAGTTATTGCTGCATGAATGTGTGTTTTTTCTTCTGTATTTTCCCTTCCCCCTTTCCAAGAAGGTAGACAATCTCTTTTTTAATATTCTTCCCTCAGTGTGGTGGCCACTGCCAGGCCTCCCCACAGAAAGTCTTTACGCAGACTTAAATGAGAAATTCAGATAAGGAGAGAGAGTCCCCATGCTGGTAAAGCAGCAATTTTGAGGCCTGGAACCCAGATTTTTTTATCTGGTTCACATGGCTTCTTGGAGAAGCTGAAGTATGGCCTTTTATGGTAATAGGTTATTTCAGGGTGCTGATGTGGCTGGAAATATAAAGGGCAGTGAGTCTACCTCCCACCTGGTGGACATTTCCCTTTTTCCACTTCCCTTTTCAGGGATTGCCAAGACCCCAGAGATTTTGTGCATGACTGTTAGATACAAGGGAGACAGGGAAGAGCTACACCTATACGTTTATATCTTTGTATTTATGTGTTTATACTCTGCTTTTATTCTGCTTCAGGAGTAAACAGAGTCCATATTGTAGTTCTCACCTCTTCTTAAACCTGAAGCCAACTCCATGGGGTATTTGTAGAAGAAAAAGCTACTTGAAGGCAATCGTTTGTGAAAGTCTACACTCATCAGGTATATTAGGCTAATTCTTCTGGAGTCCCTTTGAAGTGTGAGTCTGTGTCTGTGCTGGGGGGAGGTTGGGGCATGGATTTTGGAGGGGTAGTGTGGAAAGAGACTACATCCTGCTCCCTAGGGCAAGTGACAAGCCCATAGATGAGTTTTGTTTAACACAAGGCATGGAAATGAACTGCTGAATTTCAAGGGTCCACAGGTGCTTGGGTCATGAGGATATCAGCAGCAACAACAATGGATTAGAGGGTCAAGACCCTGCCTTTGTTTCTAAGCCCTATATGAGCCTCTGGGCTTCTGGGTAGTCCTGGGAAGGGGAGAGAATCGCCATCAGGATTGATACCGCATTCCTCGGCAGCTTCTCAGAATGGAGAAACCAGGTTAGGGTCTAAGTTTATTTAAAGGAGATAAAGTAATGCATTATTTCTGACTATGTGACTTAAGATTAATACCTACTATATATGGTATATATTTACAACTTATCTTTCAAACTGACAAAATTTCAAAAAATATTATCTAACACTTTGTTATAAAATACATATGCACACCCACCCAAAGGCATATACACACATGCATACACACATGCACACATTCCCCTTATTCTGCTTTCATACATGTGTGTATATTACTTTTTTTTTTGAGAGAGAGAGAGAGAGAGAAAGAGTGAGAAAGAACATGAGCAGGTGGAGAAGCAGACTTCCCTGCTGAGCAGGGAGCCCCATGCGGGGCTCCATCCCAGGACCCTGGGATCATGACCTGAGCCAAAGGCAGACACTTAACTGACTGAGCCACCCAGGCGCCCATGTATTACTTTTTTATATATTTTTCATTTTCCACAGTATCAGATTTAGCGTAATTGTAATTCTCCTGTCTACCTTTATCTCTTTATTTGGAATCAAATCTTTACAAACTCTTTGCAGATGCATTTTATCTACCCTTTATCTCCACCTCCTTCACCTACCAAGAACCATCAATAACTGGCTCCACTGTCTTCATCTTTGGCTAAGGCACAATAAGAATTGCTCTGTCTTTAAAATTTTAATTAATTAATTTTTTTTTTTTTAAAGATTTATTTCTTTGAGAGAGAGAAAGAGAGTGAGTGGGAGGGGGAGAAGGGGAGGGAGAATCTGAGGCAGACTTGGCACTGGGCGTGGAGCCCCATGCAGGGCTCGATCCCACAACTGCTATGAGATCATGACCTGAGCTGAAACCAAGAGTTGGACACTCAACCAATTATGCCACCCAGGCACCCCTAATTAATTAATTTTTAAAAAAGACTTGCTCCTGCATCATTTCCTTTACTTTTGAACTGTTACATTTTTTCTTCTTCCCTGCTTTAAAACTTCAAATATTTACCCTGTGGAAGGAATAGACTCAGACTTCTTTTGCAAGAAGCTAAGTAGAGAAATGAAAGAATAAAAATGTATAGTTAATTGTAATAGCAAAGAGAGGGATAAGATAGTTTCAGCACAAGACAGGCACAAAAGTGCTTCTCCTCAGAAGGAAAAAAGTCAGAAGAGTAGGAGGCCCTGAATATGTGAAAAAGAAATGGATAAAGAACCAATTGTTATAGGAGGCAAGAGAGAGTGGCATCAGGGTGCCTGGGTGGCTCAGTCAGTTAAGCGTCTGCCTTCGGCTCAGGTCATGATCCCAGGGTTCTGGGATCGAGCCCCACATGGGGCTCCCTGGTCGGCGGGGAGTCTGCCTCTCCCTCTCCCTTTGCCCCTTCCCCCTGCTCTTGTTCTCTCCTTGCTCTGCTCTCTCTCTCTCTCTCTCTCTCAAATAAACAAATACATCTTTAAAAAAAGAGAGAGAGAGTGGCATCAAGGGTTCCCTGAAAAAGAAGGGACATCTTATAATGAGAATAAAGAAGGGAGACAATTACTAGATCCACAATCTGATATAAACTTGAAGGAAGTAAATGGTGTTATCTCACTATCTCACTCTTCACAATAGAACAGGAGATGCTCTCACTGGCTGAGAAGAATATTGAAGCTTAGAGAGTGGAAAAGGTTTGAAGTAACTGCTATGGGAAAGTACGCAGTAACAATAACAACAATAAACACATCAATAAAAACAGGAAGGACGCTGTAATATAATAACCGTTAGTCTTCTCTTTTGCCCCTCCAGTTAACCTCAGCTTCTGTCCTATTCTTTCACTTTCTTCAGTTGTGTTTCTGCTTCTAGACTTCGTTCTGTCTGCCCCAGTCCTGTTGGCCTCCCTCATTCTGGTCTTTCTGCCCACCTGTTCCTCTGAAGTCTTTGTCCTCTTGCTTTTCTTTTGTATTCAGAAAGCTAAGTTTCACTGGTTCCTTTTGTCTGCAAGAGATGCCCGCTTACATGCTTGCTACATCTCACATTCAATTCCACCTTCACTTTTCCCCACATCCATTCCAAAATCTAGAACTTACTTGTATTAATTCCTAGAGCTAAATCTACTGTTTTTCCCCCTTTCCTTTCAAGCCCCAAGTAGCACCTCTCATTCATTTGGTAGCTGTCAACATCTTGGTTGTTTCAATGTACCTTCCACTTTACATTCCTAAAGATAGGCCAGTTCTTCCTACTTGGAAAATCCTGAGCATTTCCATAACTAGTTCTCTTTTCTTAGAGGTTACCACAGGCCCTTCTTTTAAAGAAGACACTGAAATATGCCTTCCTCCATCCCAAGAGCTCACTACTTGACAGTTAAGTGATTTCTTGAGCCACAGTAAAGGAGTATTTAACCCTCAACTTTTTCTGCCCTAAAATGATATCTATCTTGCTCCTCTGACCTTGCCATAGTTATTTTATTCAAACTGGTATCCCACTTTTCTTGGGAGTAGTGATTTCTTTAAGTAGGTTCTAGCATCTCCTATAATCAGACTTTCCCTCTCAAAGATAAAGAACAATGTTCACCCTTGGTTGATGAAGTGAATTGCCTCATAAATCCTCTAGCATACTGTAATTCCCAAACTCCTGAAACCAGAGGGGAAAAATACACATCTAGACTGCAACCCATTTGTGCTTGCTTGTCTGTGCCCTGACAGACTACTTCTCAGCTGAGTCTGTGGAATATTAAAGATGGCCTCAAATTCTCTGATACATTTTTTTGTCAAAAGATTGCATCTATGTCCCCATCCCTTGAATGTGGGTAGGTTCTGTGATTGCTTTGATTAAATAAAATATGGTAGGAATATTGCTGTGACCATTTCTGGGACCAGGTCCTAAGAGACTAACAGCTTCTACTTCTCTCTTAGAACACTCACATATGGCACCCTGAGCACTTTATGTGAAAAAGTTGATTGCCTTGATGAAGTGACCAAATGGAAAGACCTGAGGCCACACTGAAAAGGAGAAGGACTCAACTGGCATCACCTTCTGGCCATTACTAAGGCCCCAGACATGTTAGTAGAGCCTCTGGGCCAGACCACAAACCCCCTGTGTAACACTGAGTAACCCCAGTCAACACCATGTGGAGCATAAGAATCACCCAGCCAAACCTTGCCTAAATCCCAAACCGCAAAGACATGAATATATAAAAATTATTATTGTCTGAAGCCACAGAATTTGGGGGTAATTTGTTATGTGGTAATAAATAAACAAGGTCTATATGGGCACACCCGAAGGAATACCACTCAAGCATAAATAGATGAAGCTCATTTGTTCTTCAGTATATCTGCATTTTACAGACAGGAAAAAAATAGCAGTACTACTGTTGGAGTCAGAACAGTATGTGGTTAAGACTGTGGGCTTTGGAATCAGACTATCTGGGATTAAAACCCACCTTTGTCACTTACCAGTTGTGTAAACTTCTGAAGCAAATTGAGCCTCAGACAGTGTCCAAATAAGCTTGTTACATGAATTATAGAACATTAGAAGTAGAAGGGATCTTGGGATCAACTAGTCCAGTGGCTTCCAAACCATGTTCCTGGGAACCCCTCAAGGGGAAGAGGGAAAGGTAAGTGGGTAGAGCTCAACCTGACTCCCACTCTGTTGACCAAAGTAACTGCCCCATCCATGTTAGGTTTCCAGATAGAATTTCCTTTTAAAAAAACCTGCTGCTAAAACAATATACTAAAATACACACATATATCCTATACTAGTTCCGAAACCTTCAAATTTAAAGAAGAGAAATTTTCAATTTGCCAGAATCTCCAAATGGCTGCAAAAATGTTATTGGCTTAGTTATAATAACATCTTCCAAGGCATATCTACTCTCTTTTTCTGAATTTTAACAAACATATGTTTGTAGCTCATGATGTTTAGAATGAGGTCATTTTCACAAGCTGAAAGTGTATCTTAAGTCTTGTACTTGATATTTTTTCAAGCATGGCTGAACATTTTACACAATGGCTTATGTTAAATTTGCCTACGAGCTGCTCATAGGCATTATGCACATAGGTGAGAATAGTAGGATATGTCGACTATTATGAATAATAATAATATTTTTATTTGTTTGAATGTGCTAATGTGCCCTGAATTTTGTCCCAACTCTGTCACTTTCCATGATGTCATATGGTCTTGCTGGTGCCACACAGGATGTGGCAAAGGTCGGGATTTGCAATGAAAGGCCCAGACTGGGAAGTTTGATAAATCAGAGACATGACAGAATTTGGAGTAGGCAAGTGCTAGAATCCAGTGAGTTTCAGCTAATCCAGAACAGTCAGGAAGCAAGACACCTGGGCAGAGTCTAGAGTTCAGGCCATGGGGTAAACAACAATAGGACTGTTAACCAGGATGGTAATTTCTGATCCAAATCTATAGACTATTTTGTTTCCAAGCTGTATAGGTGGCCTTAGGCCTACAGGTTTTCACCATCAGAAAACGCCCCGACAGCATAAAAAGATTATTTTATCCCCAAGTATAAAATTTCTAGGAAACTGAAGAATTTGGAATTAAAATCTTCCAGGTTTGAATTTTAATCCAGCTCTAAATTCCACTTCTGCACTCTTACTTGTTAAAACTCCTTTGTATGTATCTAAATTTTGGCATCTACACAACCCACACGAAACTGGTTCTAAGTTAAATTCCTGAGCTTCTGCATCCAGGAAGGATGTTTAACAGACTAAGACTGGAATTACCATGGCATTATGGTTCTTGCCCAATGGGGATTTTTTCAGCTCAGACTCAAACTGTAAATTACTTTTCCCTCACAAAATAAGTGAAATAAATCTCATACTGCAACATGCAGGTGGAACACAAAGGCAATAGAGAGTATTCAAAAAGCCAAAAGTTGCAATCCAGGAAATGAAAAAATAAGCCATTTTCAGGAGAATAAGTAGAATTAGCAGAAGGCATTTAGCAGAAATCCCTGAATAGAAGCCACCCTCTTTAAAAATAGTTAATAGGATTTCTATACTTAAAGTAAATTCAAAGTAATAATACTTAAAAAAAAAAAAAAAAAAAAAAAAACCTTCTGTACTCCGTAATTAAGGCACAGACCCAGGAACATAACTTCCCTAGCACAGTCAGGCACAAGACAAGAGATGTGTGTCAGAACAACACAGACAACTCAAGAAAATAAACAAGATCAAGGATAAATGTGTAACTTCATTTGTTAAAAGTTTCAGCAGTAACTTTTTAAAAAATAGGAATATTATTTTCAGGATCAGTTCATTATTCATGCTTTATCATTAACTCTACAGAACACTTCATAGAGTTCTCATTCCAAAACATAGGCTTGGTCATTTTCAAATGCTGCTTTCTGTTGCTACAGTGTTGCCAGTTAAGAACCCTCTAAGCATTGGTGTAGATAATTATTAGGACTAAATGGACCCACTTCTTTGTTTCGGTGGAGAACTGCTGCCCAGAGAGCCAGACAAGGTAAGCAAGCAGTCACCTAATCACACATGTTGGGCTAGCGTGGTGGGCAATGGAGAACACAACACGTTTCAGGTAATTCTGATACATGTCTAAACCTCTCCCATTACACACCAGACACCAGAACTACAGCAACTAAACTAATTCAAATCTCCACCAAATGCTGATCCTGAAGCTATGAATATACTTCTTGACCTGATTAGGGATTTTTGTGTTGTGTTTTTTAACTCTCCTTTGAGCCCATATTCACCTCCAGCTACTTTCCTATGACTATTCTCCTTTACGCAGAATGTTGGTAAATTGCTAGATTAGAGTAGACTGAAGAATAAACAGGAGATGCAGAGAGAGTACACACAAGACATTTTCCACGTATGGAAGCATTAAAGCCAATCTGCTGTGCTGTGATTTGACAGGGCTCCACTCTTCTTTGGAGGCCACACAATAAGTGGCCTTAAGACTCACCAATGCTTTAATATTCTCTTTTTGCCTTTCTGTGAGTAACTACACTAATGAGAAAGTTCTACAACCCCAGAATCCTTTCCTTCACATTCCATATGCAATATATTACTAAGCCCAAAGGATTTTCCTTGGAAAGTCTCTCAAGTCTATCCACTACTATTTGTATCCACCATCACAAGACCCAGAAATCGTCATCTACACCAAGACTACTATCATCCATCTCACTCTTGCCTCTACTCTAATCCATTTTCAATATAGTATAACCTAGGGATCTTTTAAAATATTCATAATTGTGGTCATTCCACTGTCAAGCTGTAATTTTTTAAGCAATCTCTACCCCCAACATGGGGCTCAAAGATCAAGACCCCAAGATCAAGAGTCACATGCTCCACCGACTGCGCCAGCCAGGTGCCCTTCTGCTGTCAGGCTTTAAAGCCTTCATTCATTTCTCTTAATCATGATCTACAAGGCTTCCTTTAGATCCTTCCCCACTCTGTTCCCTCTCATTCTCCATGCTCTTGTCATACTGCCCTTAACTCAGTTCCTGGATAATGTTGACCCTCCTCCTGCCAGAGGAGCTTTGTGCATGCCCCCCTCTGTATGAAACGCTCTCCTTACCCCCCACCTCACTCCTTTGGCAACACAACTCCAACTCATCTTAGATAAGCCAGAATTTTTATGGGAGAAAGCCTTGCAGCCCATCCTCCCCACTCCCCAACCTGGTATCCTCTATCATAGCACCCTCTACCTTTTCTCCATAGAACTTAGCTCATGTTTAATTGATTGGGAGTGATTATCCCTTACCCTCAGTAGACTATAAAATCTGTGTGAACAGGACTGTGTCTCTCCTTTTGCTTACCACTGTATTCACAGCACTGTGCCCAGTATATGGGACAAGACCCCCTTAGTCAGTTTGAACTGCTGTAACAGGATACCATGGACCGAGTAGCTTATAAACAACAAATATTTAATTCTTATAGTTCTGGAGGCGAGAAGTCTAAGATTAAGGTGTTGGCAGATTTGATATCTAAGGAAGCCTTCTTCCTGTTTCATAGACTTTTTGTTATGTCCACGCACAGCACAAAGTGCTAAGGAGCTCTTTGGGGTCTCTTTATAAGGACACTAATCCCATTTATGAGGGTTCTGCCCTCATGACCTAATCCCAAAAGGCCCATCCCCAAATACCACTACACTGGGAATTAGGTTTCAACACATGAATTTTAGGGTGATATAAACATTGAGTGTGTAGCAATGATTAACAGATAACATTGGTTAAACGAAGATATGGATAGATAACTGGATGGGTGAATACATAAACGAATAGATGCTAATCCTACAGCTGGGAAGCACTATGAGTCCAGCTGGGAGGTCTTGGGTGGAGGCTAATAGTACAAGTCTGAGACATGAAACAGAATGTAGAAACCGGATTTTTAATGATTTCAAGATCTGTGGAAATTAGAAAGTCTATTTAGCAATCCCTTGGGTGGGCCCTGCCTCAAGGCATTCTGGGATCTCAGCACTGCAGGCCAGAAGACAAGGGGAGGTACCCAGGACCTGAGAGAATCTCCTCCCTCCAGCACACATTAGTGGAGGGCCTGCTGTGAGGTGAGAAGCTCAGGAACACAGTTCAAGCTTCTTGGATTAACACTCGGGTGCTCAGAGATGACAGAGAGGTGAACACGGAGCTCAGTTTCTGCTACAAAGAGCTGTCCTGCAGGGGTTTGCCATACCTGTCAGTCAGTGGCACTTTCCAATCAGATAATACACACGAGAGCCTGGAAAGTTGAGGGGAAAAAGAAACTGGTCAGACCGGCTGTCTGGTCAAACCGGCTGTCTTTACATGGCTGAGTACTCTCATTTTAAGGAAACCATTTCGTGCATCTGGATGCTCCCCACATTGATGCCAGCACTCTTTTTTTTCCACTTCCAAAATGTTTTGTAGCTGTCATGTACACCCAGCCTATAATTCAAAATAATCAGCAAAATTATTTTTGGAAAGAAACACACTGTTCATTGTTTAACCTAAAGTGAATGAAAATACTTAAGAAACCTGTTTTGGAAAGAGCATATCTTTGTGCCTGAATATAACATACTACCATGGTGAGAAACAAAATCTGCAGCTAACAACTGTAATACGTAAGGCTGAATTGTTAGCCTGAGGAGTTACCAAGGATGTATGGAATTAGGAATTTTTAAATACCAGGACAACTGGTATTCTTCAACATCAGAAAAACAGTGTTTTTATCCAGCTTCAGAAAATATCAAGTCTCAGACTCCCCGGCAGGTTGGGTTTTGTTTGTTTGGCGTTTGTCTAACTTTGAGAGCATTTCTCCATTTTTTAATACATGCAGTATTCCCACTTTGATACAGTCTTTTCAGTTATTTGTAGAGCCTGACTGGACACACACAGCATGCATACAAAGAATGAAGGAAAGAAAGAACAGACCCAGGAAATGCCTTCCCTTAGAGGCATGCTAATGCCAAGGCTCAGACTTGACTTTACAGTTTTCCAAACTTGTCTCTGTTTCCAATGGCAACTGTGAAATACAACCAGCAGAGTGTTTCACATTTAGATTGCTTTTGTCAGTAGGTTGCATAATTAGATTGAATGTGCTTAATCTCTCTTAGAGCTAAAACATGGAAAGATTTCATCTGGTGAAAGAAAGAAGGAAAAAAAAAAAAACAGTGGAAAGTATTTGAAACCGAAGCATTTGTGGATTTCTAACATTAATATATAGTGTCCTTTCCTGGTTTGGTGGCAGCGGTTGCACACTGGAACTCTACATCTAAATGAGGAGGTTTACAGAAAAATTTGTTGTGGTTGCTTCTTACAATCAGAGCCAGAATGAAGAAGGATTGCATCATATCTCTTATTATTGGGTTAGGGAAAGAAAATAAAATTATCCCTTTCAACAAACCTTTTTCGAGGACCTATGATGCCAAGGCATCGGGTTTGGCCTGCTGGGGAAGATATGAACAAAGTCCTGCCTCCATGAGTTCACAGCCAATTAAGGAGAACTTCACTGTTAAAAATAATAAATAATGTAACAGTGACTATTTTGCATGTCTTAAAATAGTCAAAGTCCTCTGTGTTGACATGAACAAAGAAGACTTCTTAGGAGAAAATGTCGGTTGAGCTGAGCCTTAAATGAGTAAATGCATGGAAGCAAGATGCACATAATACCATACAATCCCTCCCCCAGCCTAAAATTCCACTGAAACAATCATCAAAGTACGCATTTTGAAAATAGCAAGCAGCTTTAAACTCTCATGTTTATCTCCAAGGACTGCCAGACACGCTGTCTCTCTCTCTCTCTCATTCATTCATTCAGTCATTCATTTTTTTTCCCAAAATAAATTTAAATATCAGAATTGGTTCTAACAGAAAGCACTCTGGAAAGCACTCTGGATTCCCATCCTTCAAGACAAGGAGAAAGACTGGGTTTGGTTTGGTTGTGTTTTTAATTTCACAATCACATAGACATATTTGCAACCCCAGGTCAGGCTTAGATTAGGCTCAAAAATGCTAGTTTTAAAAGCTTCACTTGTCAAACTTTCATCTATTTCCACTATCCCAACACCTCAAACGTTTCCTCTTCCATGTACTTCAAGTGCAGTGACCTCCTACCAGATCCATTTCTGCCAAGAAACTGAGGACCTTACTCTCTTCAGACCTGTGTTTCCTACATATGTAGCCATTCCTACATGCACATACTCAGAGGCATCATGGGAGGAAGAATAAAATTCTGTCCCTTATACCTCCTCATTGTCATGAAACTATCTCCTGAAAGCCCAAAGAAAAATGTACTATGAAGAGGGAGTGTGTGTTAACTTCACATACTTAGGATAAGCTCACTTATAAAACCAGCTCCTCATGACTGGCTCTGAAATACATACATACACATGCAGTCGATATCCATATATATATATGGATAGACATACAGACAGAGTTGGGGGGGCGGGGAGGAAGGGTGGGAGAAAGAGAGAGAGAGGCTAGATAGTTGCCCTGTCTCTCTTTGACTACCTCAGAATGGAGATGTCAATGCTTTGCAAATGAGCCTTTTTGGGCTCATTTATCCAATTAGCTGTCATTCAACAAATAACAATATCCATTGTGAGATCATACTTTTCATTTTAAAACAATAGTTTATATACTCTTTTATTTTTTATATCTATATCATTTTTATTTATTTATATTATTTTTTACTTTTACCACTTCACTTCTTTAGTACAAATATATTGACATTTTAGAAGCTACAACTAAGCAAAAAGAATAGAAATCTCCTGCAATCCAGACATCTTTCTCCATTGTAAAATAGTTTGTGAATGCTTTTTTATCTTCTAGATTATAATTCCCCTGAGTCCTAAGAACATATCCTATTTATCTTTTTAGCCTTCAAATTTATCGCACATAGGTGGGAGTTCATAAATATTTAAAACATGAATTTCAACCTGGCTGGAGGAAAGGTATAGAGGATCACACGCAAAGCTCTTTCCAAATCACACAGACTGCTACAGATCCCTCTTCCACCATAACACTCTTTCCTGGGAGATTCTAGAACAGTGATTTGCAACCTTAACCGCACACTAGAATCGCCAGGCCAAACCCTAGAGCAGGGTTTCTCGGCTTTGGCAATGCGGCCGTTTTTCACTGGATAATTATTTGTTGGGGAGCTGTGCTGTGGATTGTTTAACAGCACCCCTGACCTCTGTCCACTAGATGCCAGAAGCACCCCTCTCCCCAGCTGTGAGAATCAGAAATGTCTCCAGACATTTTACCCCCAGGAAACAAAATCACCCCACCTCTATTTTGAGCCATGGCTCTAAACCAATTAAATCAGATTTTCTAAGAGTGAGACCCAGGAGCATCAAATTTTGAAAACCCTCTGGAATATTCTAATGTACATCCAAGGAGGCTCTAAGACAACGGGACCATATCTGCCATTCCATCTTGTTCACTGCTCTACCAGCAGGCACAATGCCTGGGCATGGTAGGCTCTTTAAAAAGTAATATTAATCAAGTGGTGATTAATTAAATTAGTACATGACTAATTAATAGTACTTAATTGATTAATGCAACAGAAAAAAACCTCAGTAGAGTAGGAAAAATAATTTGAAACATCTCAGAATATAGTCCTGATGACATTATTATCAACATGCACTATCAGACTGGTACAGCTGAGAATTACTAGGTTGGACTACACAATGTTAGAACTGGAAGGGCCTTATAGATCATTTTTTTTGGTCCAATTGGCCTCACTCACCAGTACCCATAGATCATTTAGTCATTGCTGTCAGGCTGTGCTCTGCCAAGCCCTTAAGTTCCTTGGTGGGTCCTCAAGGGCAGCTCTGGAGGATGAGGGAAAGGCTAATCAAGTGGGGGGTGCAGACTCCACGGCATCCCTCCAACACAAAAGTTCTTCTATTCATTTAACCAGCAACTATTTGCTGGACACATACATTCTGCCAAATGTATGGCAGTGCTACAGATACAAAAACGAGAAAAATAATTAACTTTCTTGCAACTCACAAGTGTATATTTTATTTGTTGGGGTTCCACAAAGAATTTCTTTTGAGAAAAAAGGTTCTACTTTGATAGACAGATAGGTAAAGAAACGTGAAAACCCACTTCCTCATTTGTAGATAAGGACACTAAGGTCAAGTGAATTACACAATCAACTTAATCAAAAATTATCAGAACAAATACTAAAACTTACCTTCCCTAACAGCAAACCCAATGATCTATCCATCTAGCATTCTACATTCTAGAAGTAGCAGTTCCATGCAAGAGCTGAGATTACACAAAAGAATAGATCTCCTATAGCACTTTCAGTTACCTCATGGAGCTGTTATATAAAAACGGAATTACCTGGGGCACCTGGGTGGCTCAGTTGGTTAAGTGTCTGCCTCTTAAGCATCTGCCTTCAGCTCAGGTCATGATCCCAGGGTCGTGGAATCAAGCCCCTGTTGGGCCCTATGCTCAGCGAGGAGCCTGCTTCTCCATCTGCCCCTCCCCCTGCTCATGCTCTCTCTCAATTAAATAAAAAAAATAATAAAATAAAATCTTTTTAAAAAGTGGAATTGCCTGTAGCTCAATATAATATTTGTCAGGATGACTTTGGTTGCAAGTAACTAAAGTTCCAACTCAAACTGGATTAAACAATACAGGGAATATATTGGCTCACATAATTGAAAAGTCCAGAGTAGGTCTTGTCTCAGAAGAAGTTTAATCCATTGATGAAAACAACGTGACTGGAATGTAGTTTCTGCCTCTCATTCCTCAGCACTGTTTCCTTTGTGGTTGTTCCATTCCCAGCAGGCACTCCCCTTGAAGTTTCAAGAAGGTCTCCAGGCTCCATGTTTTCAGCAGAAAAGAGCAAGTCTGCTTTCTACAACTAGTATCCCAGAACATAGTTTTGTTTTGTTTTGTTTTGTTTTGTTTTGGTCCAATTGGCCTCACTCACCAGTACCCAACTGAGCTCATAGGCTGATTGGTTTATGGTGACCTAGAGCCACTAAAACCCACAGAGGTATGGGAAATTTGGAGTATTTTTCAAAAAAAGGGAGGAATGAATGGAAGGAAGCAACCAACAAATAAACACACTATCCTGGCTATTCCAAGGTATCATATCTGAATCAAACTGGGTAGCCCAATAAGCTAATGAGAATACTAATGAGAGATAAACTTTTAGAGTTTAACAAACATTCAAGTGAGGATGTGCAAATATTAATGGTGGTAAGGTTTCGGGTTATGTCTATATTACAATATTCTATATTGTTTGAATTATTTATAAAGTAATATTTAAATAATTAAAATGAAATAACATGACAATGCATGTCTGACTCTAGTCTACCCAAATGTACTTTGGCTATGCAGTCAGTGGCAAATAAAAATTGTTGGCTTATTCACAGCGTTGCCTGTAAAGTAAACTCGATCTATTTGCTCCTGAGTACTGAATAACCACAAGCAAAGTATGCTATTTTTTGCTTTAAAGTACAATAATTGATAGGGGCACCTGGCTGGCTCGGTTGGAAAAGCATATGACTCTTGATCTTGGGCTCCTGAGGTGAAGCCCAACATTGGGTGTAGAGATTACTAAAAATAAATAAATAAATAAACCTTTTTTAAAAAGTGTAATTGCTTTAATGCCATACTTTGTGTGGATTCTTAGATATTGCTTCTAATTAA